>NW_017304395.1:693401-705175 GCF_001594115.1 Trachymyrmex septentrionalis | reverse complement strand
AGGGGGGGGGGAAGGTTAAGTAGGCCTTGCTTTACATAGAAAGTCGGATACTTTTAAGGTCTAGTGTTGTTAATTTAGTAGAATTTCTACCAGATTTAGAGATTTTTTGGGAGAATTTCCGAGTGACTTTTGGAGAGGAAAATACAAAATGCCCGAATTACAGCTAAAGTATTGAGAAAATTGCAAGAGATAACTTTCAAATAGATTTGACAATAGTGTTCCAAGCAAGAGGATGAAGTAAACTTTGTTTCTCTTGAAATTTCTGCTTTATTCCGTTTTGGCATGAAAGAAAAAAACATTACGTAAATTACATGTATAGCAGAATATATCTAGAATATATAACATAATGAAATATGCAGTGAGACGTAAAAGTTCCAAAGCGGTTGAATATTTTGGTATGTATCTTTTAGAAAAATGTTTGACAAAAATTGTTTAAAAAATCTATTTATTGATCTTATCAGTTTGACTTTGGATAGCTAAGATCACATTAATTTTTTTTTAATGGAAATCAAATTAAGAATAAGTAAGTTTATAACTTTTTTTAAATTTTAGTATAAAATCTACTGTAGCATCTTCCAATTTTTAGGATTTCTTAAAACCGTCTGAATGATTATCAACTAAATCATATAATTTTTTGTATAACAATTACTTTTTTCTCTTTTGCTGATGCAATCATTTTTTAGAATTAAAGAATACGCTTTATTACATGTCTGTGAAATGGAGTCTATGCTGAGAACGACAAAAAATTTTGAATTGGGATCTTCTTTATCATTTCTCAGTTCATTATGGTGTTCTAGAGCTATCACATCATGATAACATTTGCTTTGTATAAAAGCTGTAATCTGTACTTACGAAATAATAGTCCACAGACTAGTAGTTTGCATGAAAAAATATGCAGTTCTTAAAATTAGACTTACATGTCTAATTAAAATGTAATTGTTATGCGAAAATTTATATGTATGTGTGGCGTGCGTAAGTGAGATATGGGCTGTGTTCCAAAATTTACTGCTAGTACTGAAAATTTGTAGTACACGTGACGTAAACTATAGACTTTCAGTACTGGCAGTAAATTTTAGAATAATACATACAGTCATTGATTTAGTGATGTGTCAATGACACGTAAATCATCTGTAAGCTCTATTTTTTCTCTTAGTCCTTAAAACTCTATTTTTTCTCTTTAAAATTCTTTTTTTTAAAACTTCTTTACGATTTTTTTTCACTGAGATACTTAAATTTTTGTAAAATGCCAGAAAATGACAAGTATTCCCGAATTTATGAATGGTATACATATGTATATATATATATATATATATATATATATATATTTCTAATATTATTAGATTATATGAGAAAATATTTTGGCAAAGGGAAAACAAAATAGATAAATAAAAAATAAGTTATTAAATTATAATATTAGTCATAATAAATTGTCATCTTCACTTACAAATATGCGTCCATACACACTTACATTTACTTACAAATATTGATATTAAATTTTATGTTAAATTAGAAACAAATAAGCGATTTTTATCTCCTTTTTTATTGTATTGTGTACTTGTACTTTAGTTGTGATATTTAAATATATATTTTCGAAAAAATTTTAGAAAAAAATTCGCATTTTTCATATTTTAAAATAGAATTTAATTTATTATTTTATGTGAAATATATATTTTTTGATATATATTGTGTATTTTACCCTGATGAAAATAAAAATCGGAGCGTAAATCAGATATAACGGGAGAGTAACAAAAGCATAAACGAAACTTCTAGAAGGCGAAAATTGAAACAATGAAATGTAAAAGAAGCATTTACGCCTCTTCCATCGTCACTTAATCCCTGCTTATTTTGGCCCAAATGTTTTTAATAAAAGAGATTGTATTCACGAACTTTGTTACAGTAACATGATTAACTAATTACAATAAAAATTATCTAAGACATACCATCTTCGATAAATCGGGAAATCGCGATTAATAATGTAACAAATTAAATGAAAAAAGGAAATAAGAAAAATTTATTTTCCAATTTTATTTTTTTTTAAATTGTAAGTAAGATACATGACACTTTTGGCGTAAATCATTTTACATAGTAATTTAATGTTATATTAACACATAAAAAAACAACACAAAAACAACACACAAAATCTAGTAAAAAAGAAAGAGCATGCTTTGCCATATGATGGTTGAATTATTAGTTTTTCGACCATCATAACCCTGTATGAGAACCAGTCTCGGTATTTCCTATTACAAAACGCGATTTTACAAAGAATTAAAGAGCAAATAGAAAATTAAATAATCTTTAAACTAATAGGATAACTGTGCTCAAATTTTACACAAATAATTGAATAAAATTTGAAATTTTTATACTTTTGGAAATGTTTTGAGATGTAATACATACATTCTTAAACTATTAGAATTTTCATTTATTTTTTATATTAAAATTTTTAATTCTGGTTAATCTTAAAAGTATCGTTGAATATCTAAAAAAAAATAATGTAATATTTTCATTCTGTCTTGATATTCTTGATTAAAAAATAATTTGCAATTTGTTAATATTCTATATATAATATATCATATTTTCTACAACTTATTATATATTATTTTAATTCTTTTTCTCAAAATTAGCAATACGCCATACAGCAATAATTTTTTAAAATATTTTTTAATAAGTCGGAATATATTCAGCTTATCGTGAAGAATGTGTGATTTTGTAAAATGTGTTTATCAAATTTTTAGAATTTTATGTTTCACATATTCAAAACTATCTTCTCCTCGTGCTCTCCGATTATTTAGATTCAATTCCAGCGATAAAACAACCTTCTCGCGCGCTTCCGTTTACTAACCTTCGTTCTCATCTCCATCGTTCTCTTTTCTATCCTTCTGTTTCCCTCTACCCTTAATACCTCGAGAAGTTCCCAAAACAGCACGACGCCTCCGCGAAAGCATCGTTTACTATGGACATCGCGTACTTCCGACAATTCTCGTGCGACTCCGATAGGGATGTATTTAACGGCGAAATTGTCGGACATTATGTTGCGAAAACATATAGAAAATATATAGCTTCTTCTTTTTAAAAATTGCTCAAGCTGTCGTTGAAAGTAATAAAATCATAATTATCCCAGACCTCACTTAAATTATCAAGACTATTAAAATTTTAATTATTATAGTTGTCAAAATTATATAAATTATTTACCATTTTACTTAAATCTTAAAAATTCTAATTTTATAAAATAATTTTCTAAAAGCTGTTCCACTTTTAGAAAAGAACTTGATATATTATATGTATTTATATTGGATCTAAAAGATTCATACATTTTGTTGAATAAAATCTTACAAAATAATTGAGGCAAACTTGTTCCTTTCATAAATAATATTACAAAATTTCTATATAAACTCGTTTTGTTTACAAATTTAATTTTACGTTGAAACACAAAAAGATATAAACACTTTACTATTTTTAGAAAATATATACTATGCCTAGAATTAATTCAATATATAATAAAAATTATTAATCATTAATTTCCATTTTAAAGAAAATTATATTGTTTCTTTATAATTATTATTATTTCATATTACATCTATTTCTGTCTAACTTAATGACAGTAAAAAAATTTAAAAAATTTTAATTTTGATAAAATTTATTAATCGTCATTTAAAAGTTTTAGAAATTGTGTGTGTATGGAATACTTTACTACAAATCCTATTTATGTACAAGATAAATAAAAAAAATTACTATGTTTAAAAATTTACAATTTTTTTGTTTATTTAAAATAGGAAAGGAACATTTCAATTAGACATTCTTTATTTTCTCTTTACATGCGATAACAAAATTATTTTTTATAAAAATCGAGTTTAAAAACGATTGAGAAAAATATTGTTGAAATAATGTTACAATTATATACAATATAATTTCTCTAGCCACACTCCTGATCACTGATCGCACCCTCTTGGTTTCCATGCGGTGGTGCACTCAGTGCGAATCGCGCAGCCGCCTGAATACTTCGGGAGAGATTGGCCTCGCGTTGTGATAGCGTGCGAAAAAAGGATAAAAGAAACGGGAACGCTGTAGAAGGGAGAGAGTAAGAGAAAGAGAGAGAGAAAGGAACAGGTGAGGAAGATCTCGAGGTGTTCGGCGTCTTTGAACGGGGTGCGAGTCGTGATATCTGTGCTGCGGAGCATGATATTGTTATCCGTGGTATTGCGTGGGCGTCGCGGCCTCGAGATTCGTACCTTCTAGCCCTATTATTGACTCGGGGTTGGTTTGGCAGCCATGACAAGGGGGTGCATTCGCCACGAGATTGCCAGATGGCGCGGCGTGTGCGGTCCACCCTCCCTGGAATGCTCTCGGCGAGGATCCTGCCGACGCTGTCGAGCCCCATGGGTCCATCGACGACGCTGAGGGCAATCGACGGCGACCAGGAAGAACGCGCTCGACGCTGAGCGTTGCCGTGAAAGTGTTCGCGCGCGGCCGCGCGCGAACAAACGCCGCGTGTGTCAAAGTGGTATCGCGCGGGAGCGGAAGCGGTGCGGAAAGTCCATTTCGGAGGGCTGCGTTTGTCGTTTAGGACGGATGGTAGGCTCGACGGTTCTGTTACGAGGGCGCGAACAGTATTTCCGGAGGAACTTGAGCGGGGGTCGAGGGGATTGTCGGAAGTCTGGTGTTTGCTGGACCGGAACCGAGCGGGATCGAGCCTGGCGGAGCAAAATGCAAGTCGGTATTCGGGAGTGCCGTCCACCATTTTGGGTGCGCGGAGGTTATTCTGTATCCCTCGCGGAGGCGTCAGGATGCCTGCGATATTCTCTTTCGGAATAATCTCTCTCTTATCCTCTCATTCTCTTTCATTCGCTCTCTTAATCTTCTTTTCTCTGTTTTGACGTTTTTCGACGAGGAAAGAGTGAGTGGTTTCTGGAGAGGAATCGGTATCGCAACGTCACTGGCACAAAGATCAGCTGGATTACCCTACTATCCCTGTGCATCGTTGAAAAAGTCCTGGGACGTTCCGGAATGTCATGACCGCCCTGATGCCACGGAACTGGAGCCATTTTTATGTGTTGCATGCCGGGAGGAGCGGCTCTCCCGCTGGAAACTGGGTTACCGCGTCGCTTCCGTTCGAATTTCTCCTCCGCTCGTCGCCCAGAGATTCGTAGTTTTATGTGTCGTGATTAAAAAACGTGCTTCCTGGTTTGTTGAGATATAATTCTATACGCGGTGCCGATGCGGTTGCTTAGTAAAGGAAATTTGTGCAGGCAGAAAAGGCGTGAATTCGGATTTCGGGGGTGAGAAAAAGTGGTACGTTGTGATGTTAGTCAAGTGACTAACGGTTGTCAAGTGTAGAGAAGCGGGATTTGTATGTACATTAAGATAATAAAAAGATTGTAGATTTCTACTGGATTTATCACAACATTTTGTGCGAGGACAGAAACGTGGATCTACACATAAGGAAAGGGAAACATGTCGAGGGAGTGAGGGGAGAGTGCGCGGATAGATTTCGTGGATCGTGGTAGTTCTCGAAGAATATCATATGGGAAAAGGAAAAGCGCGAAAGAATTAATTAATGAAGAGTAGATTATTCTTTTTCTTCTCTTGGCGGGCTTCTCATGAAGTATTATGCGGGCAAAGGAGATTCGTGTGTTAATGGTGAAGAAATGTTAGCCAGACATTTGGAACTAACTATGTTGAGGGTGGCAATAATTGATCTGGGTTGAATTGGTGAAGTTCTCAAAGAAAATCGTGCAGAGACGCGCATATGTGTGTTGACCGAATTGGTGAATTTGTAGGGAAAAATTGCGCAGGTGAAACAGACTGGGTCGGTTCACTAAAGGGAGATAAATGTGATTAATTTCAAGGGTGTGCGGAAGCAGTTATGAAGCAGTGCGAACAGATTTTGTGAATCGGTGGACTTGTTGATGAATATCGGGCAAGAAGAGATGACTAGATTTAGGAAGAGAAATACTGGGAATAAAGATCTTACGCGGTGTAATTAATATTTAGATCGAGAAATGCTATACAGAGCAAAAAGGCGTGGATCCATGTATTGAGTGAGGAAATACGTGGTACCTGCGTTCGATGAGAAAATATTTCGCGATTGACTGTTATTAAGGATTTCGAAAGAGAGAAGTACCGCTGTCCTGTGTTCAATATGTAATTAATCAATATGTAATTAATATGATTAATATCGAGAAAAATAACATACAAATATGCAGGAAAACGAATCTGTGCTCGGAGAAGAGAAATGACGCGACGGAGATATTCTTATTCATATTTTCCGAAAAATTTAATGAGCTAATATCGTTTTCAAAGAAAGTGACAGATATCGTTCCGTGATAGGAAAACTGCAGGTCCATTAAAAAAAAATGGGATTATAAAAACTATATGGATCATTTAAAAAATGCCACTTGTATGCTCCAGAAAATTAAAAATCATCTGAAAAAATCCCCGTGAATCTGAAGAAGTATTCTTTATGCAGAAACGTATTTAAAGCAATTGTGAATTTTGTTCGCTCCAATAGAGAATTTTCTTCTTCGCTTGGGATAATGAATCCTTCCTAAACGAAATTGTAAATTTTTAACGCCGAGAAAAACTGAAGATTTTGTTGGTATGAAACATGTTTTCTGCATGTCGAAGTAAACCATTGATTTTTATTCCTCTCGAAGATTCGTCCATCTGTCAAGGAACATCGCGAATTGGCTTTAGAAATATCATCATTAATGGAAAGAATTACGATGTATAAATTCGTGATAATGAAAACTGTAGATATTATCTATGATTTTAAGTGACGGTCTTTTTAAGGATTAGGATGCTATCAGAAAGAGAAATCTCCTATGAAAAAAATGCAGAGAGATTTGAAGAATTTGTGGGAGAGGGATGATTGCTAAAAGGATCTGAGTCTCAAAGAGTGATGATCGATGGAGCTTGATGGAAGGAGGATAAATCTGAAGAATTTTGTTCGCATGCGGAAAAGTCGCCAAATGTATTACTTTTCTAAGGACATGGCACAAAATTAGACTGATAGACGTCGAGAACGATGGAGATCGAGTGACTTCGGCAAAGGACCGACAAGTAGTTTTAGATGTTTTATATGAGTCAGTGAAATCGATTGGTGTGTCAATTGTTAGTGCTTCGGAAAGTGCTTCCTCGATTTTCCTCGTCAAAGGATTACGTGTGGTGGCCGGATCCTTCCGTTTCGCGAGACGTGAGTATCCTATCACGCCATTTTGTCTCATCGGGATAAGTGTGTATAGGGATTAATTGAACAGGTCTTCTTTTCAGAAAGAACATAAGAAAGTTGAATCAATAAAAAGGATTTTATTCTAAAAGTGTCAACAAAAAATTTTTATATCTTTATGTCACTTTTTTTATATTTACATTCTGTTCACAGTAAAAAAACATTTTATATTTGTGCTAGAAACGGTCCACTTAAATCCCTGTTAAAATTTTGTATTGAATTTTTAACAGGGAGTAAATCGACATAATGTGATTGTGTCATTTTATGTTAAAGTGATATTGAATATTTCTTAATGTTAAAACAACATAATTTATGAATAAATGAATAAATAACAACATATTTTATAACGTAAATGTCGTAAATTTTAAAATAAATTAATAAAATGTGTAAATTTAATATATTATAAATATTAAATTTATGGGAACATGTTAATTTAATGTATTATAAATGTTAATTTTAATGAGGAACATGATTGCTTAAAAATTGTATTACGTTTTTGTGTTAATTTTTTACATATTTGTTACTTTCTAACATATTTGTGTTGTAGTAACACAAAAATTTAAGTGGATTGTTTAAGACAGATGAAGTGTGTTAAATTTAATGTGTTAAATTTTTAACTATATAATGAAAAAAATTCTATACGGTTAGAAAATTTGTGTTAAATTTCACATGTTTCAAATAGTACATTCAAATTTTTGTGTTAATTTTTACACTGGATGAATATATTTACATTATGTAAAAATAAAAAATGTAACGCTTTGACACAATTTGGAAACAAATTGTAAAAACGTATTTCTTTATAGTAACATTAACATTTAATATGATAAATTAACACATATGTATACATCTTTAATTCATTAATCTTGGAATTTATGTCGTTAAACTGCATTTTTTATGTTATTTATTTTTATTTACTTATAAATCGTATTATTTTAACACTAAAAAATGTTAAATATCAATTTAACATAAAATATTCAAATAGCATAATTATATTATGTTAAATTAACACTTGGAGTTGTTAAAAATTTAACTCAAAAGTTTTTATAAGGATTGATTTTAACACAAGTACGAAATATTTTATTGTGTATTTTGGTTAATATATTTAGTTAGTAAACGGCATTTTTGTTACAAAACAAACAGTAAGAACAATAATAAAATGAGATAGTTATAGCATGTTTTTCTATGATTGAATTAATTATGTATTTTTATCACAGAAATATAGTTTGTTCAAATAATAAAATGATTAATATTTTGAATTGTTAATGTTATGTATCATAAATTACTTTGAATAAAATTAAAAGACAAATAAATAATTTGCGGTAAAATAATAATTTTACAATCAAATTAATTTTAAGAATTTTATAATAATAAAATCATGTATTGTGAATAATTTAAATTCTTTTTGTAATTGTAACGTATTATATAAAAAGATTTCCCTAAAATATTTTTATAAAAACAACATTGTTTTTACACACGAGTCAATGTACTAATATAACTTAATAAATAATATTTTAACGATGTTTTACTTATAGAAGTAATTTTTTTTATTTAAAAAAATAAAATTTTTTTAACCTGTATTTTTTAAATATTGTATTTTCAACGTTGCTGAATAAAAGAAATTCACTCAAATTTGCTCAGAAAAAAATATTAATATTTAACATAACAATTATAAATTTAATTTTATTAAAAAAATGTTTCGTACAATTCTTTATATATATTATGTCACTTTAATGGTGCAAGTATTATACATATATTCGTCACTATAAAGTTTGAAGAATAACATTAAAAAAATAACAATTAAAGGAATCACGAGTTTTAATAAAAAGTGTTGAAACGGCATTCCATTATGAAACAAACAGCAGCATAAATTTTAGAATTTTCCCTTAAGAAGAGAAACGGAGGCTGGGGGCGTGGCGAAGGTGAAAGAGCAGGGCCGAAACAGGGTCAGGAATCAGTACGATGGCAACCTGCAGCCCCCATATACTGGTATATAAAGCCTGAGGAAAGCGCTAACCTACATGCTCATTCGTATGGCAAATCATATTCAGTTCGCAAAATGAAAACCACCCGCGATGCACACGTCATCACATCTGTTTCTGTCTCCCACTTGCTTCCCTTCTAGCGGCTGGCACGATGGTGAGAATCTTCTTTTAGAATAGGTAAATCTGCGGAGGCTTGATTTTAAGCAAAATCTCCCTTCTCTGGAATGTTCCCGTATACACACACTTAGGAACTTTAATATATTGAAATTTTATTATAGATATAGTAAATTTTTGAAATGTTTTTCGTTTTTATTTAATTATATTATATAATGTATTATATATGAATATATATGTACATTATACGAGTATTACATATTTATAATATTGTATATATTATAATATTGCAATATATTATAATAATACATTACATATTATATAATAATATTTTAAATATATTATATATATTTGCATACTTTACGTTATCGGTTATACTATTGTTTTATTATTTTTTTTTATTTTTAGAAATTATGCTGTTATTTTCTTTGTTTTTCTTGAACCCTGGAGATGAGAAAACAGAGGTTCCTAAAAATTATTACCGCAATCTTTTAGCAAAAGTGATGCGGTAATATTCTTAATTAAATAAAATAAAAACTAATAAAATTTTAATTAAAAGACGGGAAATGCTCTTTGTTTCTTATATTATATATATCATTAGATATCAGAAAATATATTAAGTAGTAAAAATATATGAAGCATATTAATATCAGGATGGAAAATAAAAAAATAGCAATCTGTATTAAATATATAATAGTTTCTTTATTTACATATTGTACGTTTTTACTGATGTTAATGTTTTACAAGTAAAATTTCAATAATTTCATAATGATTTACAAATGAAGTTAATACAGATGAACTACTTTATCTTGTGAAAGAACGAAAAATTGATGAGTCGTACATATCATGAAGTCTCTTTGTGAATGCGAACGCATAAAATGACATTAGATAAAATATATCTAATTGTGCTTTGAATTTTTTTTCTCTACTATTTAGAAGTTGACAAAAATCTGTGCAGCTAGTAAATTTGTTGCAAATGTAAGAGATACTTAATTAAAGGAAAGAAAATAATTACAATAAAAAGAAGAGGAAAATCCTAGTTAAACATTCACAGAATAAATTAGGATTCATCACAAGAACCTTGTGAATAATATTTTTCCCAAAGTAACGATTTTTTATCCGAAATTAATTATTAAATAATTTCCATCGATCTTATTAATATTTGTTTGTCACTTAGATATTTATTTTATTAATTGTTATTAATCACTTAATCAGTAATATAACACGATGTTCACGGGAAGCATATAAATTTGTTATTAGAAGCAGATTTGTATGTTTTATCATGAGTAATGATATCATTAATAGTAGTTATTGTTCGGGAAACGTCGCTGATGCGAAGATCAATCTAGATAGAACGGAAATGAACCAGATACTAAAAATTTAGAATACTTTTTAATTCCGAAAACATTATAAGATATTATAAGATATGTAAGATATGTAATAGATATGTGTATAAGATATACAGGGTGTATCTGAAATAACGCCCACTAATCATACAGTGCTATTTTTAATAAAAAAGTTCTCTACTATTTTGCAATTTTGACAATAGATGAGATATTAATTTCTAAAGATTGCCGAATAAATGGATAAAATCGATGTAAAGACAATTTTAGGATATCTTTCAGTGTTCCTTGTGAAATATTTTGAAGATATTTTTTAAAGAACTCTTAAAGATATCTTAAAGTTGTCTTATACGTTGATTTTAGACATTTTGCTCACATTGGGTGAACTAAAAAAAAAGTATTACAAAAATTGCAAAATGGTAGAAGACTTTTCGATACAGTTTTTTATTAGGAGTAGCACTATATGATAAGTGGGTTATTTCAGATACACCCTGTATATATATATATATATATATTTGTGTATATGTATAACATTGCGATTGCACTCACGAGCGTGGTGGAACTTCGTCGTGCGTTTGTGATTAATATTCTTTAAGGTGTTTGCAAATAATAACTTATTTGATACACGAACGAATTAACATGACAGAAAATATTTTCAGAGATTTATACTGTTTGCAATACCGTAATTGGGCGCCAGCCACGAATGAGCGTACTACTCTTTCGCGGAATTAATAAAGATTTTACTCAAAATAAAGATCTCTAAAGAATTGCGAACGCCGACGATTCCCATAACCGACTGTTCAGCTACGGTATTAGTAGAAGAGCGGTTCGTGGCTGGGAATAGAGGATATTTTGGAGAACGAGCAGGGTAATGCAGCAATAGAATAGCTAGAATTTGTAACAAGGAATAATAACAAAGATGTATTCTCTCAACCGTCTACAATGTTCTGTTTACACTGGCTAATAATTTAACGATTATACGCGATATTTTGGGAGCAGGTTTATGATAAATCTTATCGTGCTCTGATTGGTCACTTTCGCGAGCTTCGCGAGTCTTCGCGAGTCGCGATAGCGTCAAGCACTCTGTATCCTTGCACGCGGGATGTGATTGAC
>NW_017304395.1:692996-693301 GCF_001594115.1 Trachymyrmex septentrionalis | reverse complement strand
GTCTTCGCGAGTCGCGATAGCGTCAAGCACTCTGTATCCTTGCACGCGAGATGTGATTGACATTATCAAGCAACGGTACGACTGATTTTTTCGGCTGCTCGTAAGATTCCCGTCTGAATTCTTCTTGCAGGAGTGTCTTCGAGATATGGTAGGCTCCTTTTCAGACAATCTCTGCTTCTGATTTCGACGTGACTTTTTGGCAGAGATTCCCTCATGGTATTCATAACGGGGTCTCTTGCCTGCACTTTGGTGCAGAGTGACCATTCTCTGTCGCTGCTTCAATCGTTCTCTTTAGCCTTTTCTTG
>NW_017304395.1:688896-692896 GCF_001594115.1 Trachymyrmex septentrionalis | reverse complement strand
GCCTGCACTTTGGTGCAGAGTGACCATTCTCTGTCGCTGCTTCAGTCGCTCTCTTTAGCCTTTTCTTGTTATCAATAACGAATTTATCGACAGAATTACAAGCTAAAAATAAGTAAGGCATTGATTGAGAAAATTCAAAACAGTAATATTATCTGTGTGCTATCCCTCCTCTGAATGGTTTCGCGCATCCTATATCTTCTACATATCTTCTTCTTTGCCATCAGTTGAGGTGGACGTTTCGTACAATGAATCACATATAGGAATCGTCGATTATCCTAAGTAAACTCGCAAACAGTAATACTATTTGGCAGGACGTAACAAAAAAAAAATTGCTGGAAAATCATGGTAAGCGTCGACACGCTCGCCCTCCGCGTCGGGAGTACATAGAACGACAATGTCATGTTATTTCGGTCAGGTCAGATGACTTGTAAGGAACAGTGAAAAACATTCACGACATATATGTATGTATATACACACATACACAGTGTTCCATCACTGACGATAAATTTCAAAGATAGATTTTTTGTAACATTTTAAGAAAAGTTGTAACATTTTAACGAACAGTCTAATACGAAAATGCCGAGGCTATTCTAGTTTGCAAATGGAAAGAGTTTAAAAGTTACGAATGACGGGGCCAACATTTCGCGCGCTCAGGGATGGCAAGATAGTCAATGTGAAGATGTTGACTTTTGTTATTGTGAAAAACAAGTTGGGAAAAGCACCTTCACACTAACTATCTTGCTATCCCTGAGCGCGCGAAATTTTCGTTCCGTCATTCATAATGTTTAAACTTTTCCCATTTGAAAACTATCATAGCTTCGACATTTTAGTATTAAATTTTTCATCTTAAAATATTATAAAGAATCTGTCTTTAAAATATTTATCGTGAGTGTTGAGACACCCTGTATATATAGGCTATGTATCAATCATTCTATACATTAATTCTTTATCCAGTAATTAAAAACAAAGTAAGATATAAGGTTCCTTAACAAATAATTGAACTTTTATTAATCTCTTTTATTTTTTGTTTTTTATTCTAACGTAAATTTATTATTTTAAATTTATAAGAATGTATATTATATTCTCATTTTAATTCTAATTTTTTTTTTAAATATAAAATGTTTAAAGTTGAGCTGTTTAAAGATAAGCAATTACTTTTTTTAAAAATTTTCTCTAAACAAAATCAAATCTGATTTGACAAAAGCATGTGGTATTATAATTTGAGTCGTTTTTTCTGATATGCTCTGTATACATAATGTTTAAGTTGAAAATCAATAACTGATGGGACGATTCGTCTTCGACGGCAGTGTTGAACCTAGAAAGAAGGAGAAAGGGGATGAGGGAGAGAACGCAAGTGGCGATGATCGCATTTCTTTTAGCATCGAGATTATTATAGTAGTGATTTGTGGCGCCATTAGAAAGGCGCACCTGAAATGCGTTTCTGAAAAGCCGAGGTCCAAAATTAATCGTCGGTGCCTAGCTGAGCGGCGAGAGGAGCATAAATTCCGGGTAATCCGCTCTGTGCCAGAGAAATTTTTCGTTACCTCGACCGAAATGGCCGAAATCCGCGTTCCGTAACGAAAAGTTTCACGACAGTCTCGACAAACAGCACGCGTTTATTGCTGATCTATCATTTTTGAAGTTTGCACTCCGTTTCTTAGAACGATATAACTAACATTTCAATATAAATGATAAAGTGCTGACTCTTTTCCAAAAAATTGTAGAATTCTTGATACATTCCAAAAGAAAAGTTAATAACTAGTCTATGTATAAAGTAAGGATTTAGAAATATATGAATCAATTTCATATTTTTGTTAATTTTGTTACTTTTTTATTTTAATTAGGAATTAAGATTGATTTGAGTTGCGGTAAAATTTTCATTTATTTTGATTGAGTCATAATAAGACTTTTTGTCGTTATACATATATCAAATTATACATATACATAAACATATATGTATATGTATAGCTAATTCTGTAAATCCTACACTGATTAATTTTGGTCTTGAAACACGATCCGGCTGAGGTAATATTTTTTACAATAAATTTTGATACACATGGCATCAAACCTAAAAATTCCATCAAACTTAAAAATTGGTATTTATAAAGCTTGTTTTGTTTGTTAATATGGCTCTGTGATTGGTTTATAGCATTTTTAAGACGTCATAAATCAATCATAGAGCCTTAATAGAATATTAAGATATTGCTGAAAACGATCTTGAAATGAAAACGAATTATGAATATACTAATTTAATCAAAGATTAAAGAATATGTAAAAAATGAAGAATATATATAAAATTTCTAATTTCTTCATTGCAATGCATGCATACACAAAGCAAATGGCAAGACATCAGCAAAACTACTGTTACAAGCCTACCAGTAGCTAGATTACAACAGATAAACTTTGAAATAACGGAAATAACAAAACGTAATAGTTTTGCACACTAAATTGTGTCATACTTGTAAATAGTTTTAAAATATATAATAAGAAGTAACGATAACAATAACTTTAAAATTTGTAACCGTTACCAAAAAAAATATTACTACATTATCGTTACAATTATCAAAAAGAAAGATAATGTTGTTACTAGTCCGTTACCAAAAAAAGTAACTTGTGACAGTAAGACGTTACAAGTAACGCATTACTTCTATTCTCTGAATTTAACATTTCGATTAAGATAATATCTAAAGATTTAAATTATAAAATTTGTAACAGACGAATTTTTTACATGATAAAATATAGATAAATTAAGATTGTTATTATAAACATAAAAATTATAAATATGAATAAAAACGTTTTGAATTTTGTATTTGTAACGAAATAAACTTTTTTTCTAACTGTTATATGTTGTTATATGAGAATAGAAACCATTTCGTAATTTATTTATGAAGAATACGGAATGATTGTCGCTTAAACCGAAAACTGGACTTAATATTAGGATTTTTAATCCTACACGGAGAGCATTATCTTTTAAAATTTACCTTGAAAATATAATAGTTGTGGTACAATACAATATTTTAAAGATTTTTACCATGCATTATAGTAAAATTAATCGAATTTATTTTATACTTTATTGTAGTTTTATTAATGAATGAGAGAAATTTATATTAAAATTCCTCTAAATACAATGTTATCCCACTACTATCATATTTTTAAGGTAAACTCTAAGAAAAAATTCTCTCCGTGTAGAAAATCTTATATATCTACTAAATTTATCAGTGTCTAGTAAAAATGGAACACGTATATAAACCTATCTTGTATTTACTGCAAATAGAAAACAAAAGAGATATATAATTTTTTGTATATTTATAAAGTAATGTTAAATACTCTATTGCTGATAAATGATTTAATTACAATTTTTATCATTATATTGTCATTTAAAATGATGAAGAACTATAATTTTAATATCTAAAATTAAGGAAAATTGAAATTGAGAAACTGTGATTATTCATTTTTTTATTTTTTTGATAATTCTTTATAAAAAATTATATATTTGTTTTTAATTAAAGAAATACAGTGTTTGTATATTTAGCGTTGTGTGGGATTATTTATCGTCTCGCAACATGATTGTTCTTTTCTACTTATAAATGACAGCAATTTAAGGACGTTTCTGATAAGAAGTATCTAAAAGTCAAGAAGCAAAAAATATTGAGAACAAAAATGTGCGAATTGACAAAGCGAGGGAAGAGAAGGAAGGACTAAATTTTAATCACTCACAATTACACTTTTCTGCGGCATTGTACATGGCACTAATAACTAAGAAAGTATAACAATGGCTGATGCACACGGAAGAATTGATTTAGTATTGTGTGCCATAAAGTAGCGATGGTGACCTCTTTCCTCTAGTGCAATCGATATACACACTTTGATATACACACTTCGATATACACGCACGAATTACATAAACTCACGTTTACTTGTGCAAGTCCATAAACACACACACACACACACACACACACACACACACACACACACACAAACAAACACACATATACGAGCA
>NW_017304395.1:676927-688796 GCF_001594115.1 Trachymyrmex septentrionalis | reverse complement strand
CACACACACACACACACACACACACACACACACACACAAAAACACACATATACAAGCGTATGTACTCTTTGAATGCCCGATCCATTTTACTACCTCTCTCGCTCTTTTCTGTTTTCGTTGAATTAAAATGTCGGCTAAAAGAGCTTCAATTCTGCATCGTAATCTATATTTTGCTCGTCTTCATTTTGCGTCTAAACGCAAATAAACTTAAGCAAACTTAAGGAAGAGGATATTTAGAACAAAATAGGAGGAAAATTTATGTACGCATTATAAAAGTATTAAATGTTGGAACGTTATTCATTGCTTGGAGATTGGTAACATTTATAAAAAAAGCAACGTGCATTGATTAGTATATTGATTAGTATATATGTTCCGCTTTGATCAAATCTGACTTTTCGCTTATTTATTTTGTACACATATATAAATTGATTTTTATTTATTATTCTTTATTTTATACATTTGAAATTGACGTTTTTTAAACAATTATTGGTTGTTGTGATAAATATCATTACATATATATCTCAGTGGTCGAAATTGATAAAAACATCTACCCTGGATAATAGGGTAATCCGAAGGTCCAAATTCAGACCTTGGCTGGGGTGATATTTTTTGTAATAAGTTTTTGCAATAGTTTAAGATGTTTATTAGTATTATTGTTAATAAATTGATTCAATTTAATTTGGAATATTACTATTCAGTTTTAATTTAGAACTGTGTTTCATGACTGATAAATAATCGATGCACAGTTTGCACAATTGGAAAATGTATATAAAAATTTATGCAGAAATATTATCAGGCATTAAGATCCGTTTTGACCAAAGGACGTTAAGTTAGGGCCGTTTTTTAATCAAGGTGAAAAAGTTACGAGATGTATAAATAATATATCATACGATTACTCAAGTGGATTCGAATGGTAAGCGTTTATCTTGGGGAAACATCAAGATCATGAGAAAATTCGGCTTCAAATTTTCTTAGATTTCTTAGATTTAAATCTAAAAAATGATTATATAGAATTTTTTCAATAAATACTGCATATTTTTTCAGGATATATAGTAATATAACGTATACTGGAAGTATTAAAAGTATTTAAAAAAATGACGCTGTTTATGTTTTATGTTTATTAGAGCTGCGTTCCATTTGACACTCATAACGCTCGTGACCATTATTTGTTCTTGCTTTTTGATAAACAAGGATAAAATGATTTCATAAGCGTCTAATAATACATCTGCGTATTCTATTCCTACTACGCCTTCGATATACGTATAGAGATCATACCAAATAGTGCCACAGTGAATATAGCAGTTATATCTTATTGCGTTGCAATTATGACGTATTGTACGTCTTGTAGAATTTCTCTTTTTAAAAAGAAGCATATTTAAATGATCGCGTGTTTAAATGATATGTACAATCCTTATTGCTCAATTTGTCTTACTTTTTCTTATTTTTTCAATAAATGTGATAGCATAAATATAAGGTGTAGTAAAAAGAAATCTATTATTTTTGCATTAAATTGAAGGCTTTATTTAGCATAGTTAGAATGATCCGATTTAGGTTAAATATGCACCGTTTTATTCGATAACTTGTTGCCATTTTGAAGGTAATTTCATTATGCTTCTCTCATAGAAACCCTCGTCCCTATTAGCAAAAAACTGGGACAGCCGATTTTCACAAGCTTTTCTTGAGGCGAATTTTTCACCAGCAAAATTATTCGCCATAGACAGGAACAGGTGGTAATCACTTGGTGCCAGGTCCGGATTATAAGGTGGATGCATAAGAACCTCCCAACCAAGCTCCCGGAGCATCTGGCGAGTCACTATCGATGTGTGTGGCCTGGCGTTGTCTTGATGGAACACAATTCCTCTCCTATTGGCCAAAGCTGGCCGCTTCTGGGCGATTGCTTCTTTCAGACGGTCCAATTGTTGACAGTACAGGTCCGAATTAAGAGTTTGGCCGTAGGGGAGCAGCTCATAGTAGATGATTCCCTGCCAATCCCACCAAACACACAGCAAAACTTTCCTGATCGTCAATCCTGGCTTGGCCACCGTTTGCGCCGGCTCATCGCGATTCGACCACGACCGTTTTCGCTTGACGTTGTCGTAAGTGACCCACTTTTCATCACCAGTAACCATTCGCTTCAGAAATGGGTCGATTTTGTTGCGATTCAGCAGCGATTCGCAGATGGAAATTCGGTCCATGAGGTTTTTTTGCGTTAACTCGTGTGGCACCCATACATCGAGCTTCTTTTTGTATCCAGCCTTATTTAAATGGTTCCAAACGGTTTTTTGTGCAATGTTTAGCTCCTGGGCAATCGAAACAGTGCTTACATGACGGTCGGACTCGACGATTTCCATTATTTTATCGACATTTTCGACAATTGGCCTTCCAGAGCGTGGTGCATCTTTGACATCAAAATTACCGGAACGGAATCGACGAAACCAAAATTGCGCGATATTGACTGTTACAGTATCAGGACCATAAACACTATTCACATTTTCAGCCGCTTGGCTTGCGTTTTCGCCTTTATCGAAGAAAAACTGTAAAATATGGCGTATTTTCTCTTTGTTGGTGTCCATCTTTGACACGCGCTCAAACAATACTGACTCAAGCAATCACAAAACTGTCTCAGAAGTTTTTTTAGTACGAAATCTTATCTTTCTAACGCCATTTGGCGTAACCCGATCGCACTTATACAACGCGAGATACAGATTACTAAAGCCATCTATTGGAAAAATAATAGATTTCTTTTTACTACACCTAATATGATAGATTTATTTGTTTTAATCATGATGTCTTCCATGTTCTCGATGTTTCCCCAAGATAAGCGATATATCATTCGACTCTACTTGAAAAACCGTTTAATGTAATGTATAATTTGTACATCTCGGAACTTTTTCATTTTGGCCGAAAAACGGCCCTGACTTCTCCTTTGACACTTTTCATTTGTTTGTATTATTCACCTTGATGAAGTATTTTCTTTTGTTTATTTGTGTTGTTCGGCCAATTTTTACCTATTATTTATTTTGTATTTTCTCGTCTCCCTCTCTCAAACTGCCACTGATTATATCTACTGATTATACTACAAAAAAATTGAGGAATAGAATTTAGCTTCTTATTTATATTGTCTACAAGGCAAAGGACAATCTTTACTGGGAAATATTTTTCACCAAACTAAATTCCAATGGAAACAATTAAAATATTTTGGCTTAATCAAATCTAAAGTCTCACAGCGGAGATTGCTGTTTTTCTCAGAAGAACTTAACTTTTTTTGTTAACTACGACACACATTGACCTATCATGATAAGTGAAGTAGCCTAAACGTAATTTATCTTAGAAAAGAAATTTTTGATAATTTAAAATTCTATTGGAACCACATTGAATCTTACCATGTATCTAATATCTTGCAAATTGGAGACAGTCAGTAATGGCAACTTAGCACCCAAACTTGTACGAATAGCATTGCCTTGCATCTTGCCGGTCGTTATGCATATTTTCAATTACTGTCTTAGTCTGATATATTGGCTATCGACAAGGCTTTTTAAGTTTGTGATTGACTACGAGACAGAGAGAGTCTCGAATTTCTCTGTTCTGCAACCAACAGTCTTAAAAAGTCGTATCACACATGAAATATCATCTTACGGTTGGAGTTTTTCCGAGTTAATGGTGCACTATTATTGTATGCTCCAAGACTAAAAACCTTATTGAATTGCGATATTGTCCGATATTGTTTTGCTTTTGTGTGCTATTTTTAAGGTGGAACGCATAGTTGTTGATCAAATGAAATTTTTTTTACAGAATACTGAACCCATATCAATTTGCATATTGCAAAGGATCGTCCACTTAAACAGCATTAAAATTTTTTAACAACGTTTGACAAGCGGCAGATTCGCCGCAAGGTCACTATATGCGTCTTTTTTTATTTTAAGGTCTTTGACTTCGTTTGTCATCGTATATTAATCGAGAAACTCAGAGATATTGGATTTTTATGCGTTGGTTGTACGCATGCCTTTTTTTTTATAGAAGACAGACGGTCACGGACTCCATTACACATGTCAAATCCACCATCAGGAAGGATTAAATTTAGTATCCACAGGGCTCAATTCTGGATTCTTTATTTTTTGTCCTTCTTCTGTACTGAGAGAAAAATGTTTGGAATTTGTAACTATAATTACTCGTATATATTACTATAATTATGATCATTACTGCTATAATAATAATAACAGTAACCGTGTGTATAGTTCTAGTAACAAATGAATATAGTTGGCAACTTAAAATGATTATAATTATAGTTATTATAATCATAAAATAGTTAAAATTAATTAAATTAAATTTTTTATAAAAAATATAGTTGTTCCAAAATATAACTGTAAAATTATAATCACTTGAACCGTTTTTATGGTAATTTTAACTATTTTATGGTTATAATAACTACAATTATAGTCATTGTAGGTTGCCAACTACATACATTTGTTGCTAGAACTATACACATAGTTACTGTTATTATTATAGCAATTATTATTATTATTATTATATTGTTATTATTACTGTTATTATTATAGTTATTATTATTATTATAGTAATAATAAATATAATTACAGCAATATATAATTATAGTTATAAATACCAAACATTTTTCTCTCAGTGTAGATTTCAACAAAATACTGCATTACTGCAATTGTAATCTTTATGCAAATAACCTATACATGGAATCTAAAAATCTTACCGATGCTATTCACAAAATTAACAAGGATATATCTAATGTTAACTACTTGGACTTCGGGCAATTTCTTAAAATTAAATCCAATTAAGACCACTAGGATAATGTTGTTATGGATACTGTAAAATTAATTGCTTTTCATTGGCTGAGTTTCCATTAATTGTCGCCGATCATAATACAATTCTAAACAAGAATTCAGTTAACTCTCTGGGACTCCTTATCTCGAACAATATTTCTTGGGACAGGCAAGTTACGAGAACAATATTTATAATTTTTTTGTCTCACTTTCGAGCTGTATAAACATCTCCTATCTATATCCTCAAAAGCGGTTGATTGTGATACTAATTTCTCTTTTTTTTAACTACTGCTGCACAATTCTTACCGACATAACAAGCGAACAAAATCTTTGGTTACAGAGAGCCTTAAATACTTACGTCAGATTTATATTATATATCAAGTCAGATGAACACATTACTTCATATCTTGTTAGATTTGGATGGCTTAGGATTCACTCTCAGTGTAAATACCTTACGAGTTGCTTAACTTTTACTATATATTATATTTACTATATTATACGAAGTTTAAAATGCAAATAGAACTATTCACAGGGGATTTACTTTTACACTAAAAAAAATTTACAAATATTTTTTTGGATAATTTTAACGGAATATTTACTTACGGTAAATAAATATTTAGATAAATGAAAAAATGGTAGTTGAATCAAACTAACGATTCTTGTACCTAATATAAGCATGTGTTTACATTTAGTAAATATTTCAGAATTATTCAAAGAAATATTTATTAAAATTTAGTAAATTTTGTCCTCAGTGAAAAAGCTATATAATCTCGTGCAGAGCTCATAATGATGTATTAGCCTTACCCTTATAGTGAAGTGTATTCAAGCGATTATTCAGATGCTATATTATTGAGTTCTGGAATAGTATTTCTCCTGAGATATACAATGTTACCTCTCTCAATACTTGTAAGTGTAAACTTTATTATCATCTTCTTAATGTATCATCAATTTTCGGCTGCTAATTATTCTTAAATCTTTGAGATAATGTAACGAAAATATGTTATTTCTTGCTGGACTGCATTTATATCATACGATTGTTCACTCTATCTTAATTATTCATCCACACGTACATACACACACACGCACTATATGAATCTGTACACATAAAAGAAACAAAACACGTAGGGTAACTCCGGTATACATATATGCCGCACTTATTAAAAACTTAATTTATTAAGTATTTATTATGTTTATAGTGTAAACGAACTATATCAGTAAAAACTTTGTACTGTCTACTACGTAGGCTGTTGGAAAAACAGGTTTCTGCAAACAATATGAAAAAAAACATATACAATTCGGTAAATGGCTTTATTGTTTTTCGAAGTATTCGCCTTTAAGATCGATACATTTTTGCTCGAACCAATTTTCGAAGCATTTTTTCCACTCTTAAGCTGTAACCTCAGATATCAGTGTACAAAATGTTTCAACAGCTGCTTCAGGCGACTCAAATCGCTCACCACGTATCTTATTTTTAATGTTTGGAAACAAAAAGAAGTCATGAGGTGATAAATCAGGTGAATACGGACAATGAGTCATCAATTCGACATTATTACTGGATAAAAAATCAATGGTTTGACGTGCTGTGTGACAACTGGCGTTGTCATGATGAAGGATGATGCGACGATTTCGGTTTATTCTACACAATTCATTTATGACTTCTGGCAAACAAATTGTTGTATACCAATCAGTATTTACAATCCTTCGATCCTCTAAAGCCACGGTTGTCATATGTCCGGTATAACCGAAGAAACAAGCAATCATTTGCTTGGTAGCACTGCGTGAACGAACAACTTTTTGTTGGTTTCGGTTCATTTTGAAATACCCAAACAGTGGATTGTTGTTTACTTTCGGGCTCATACGAATAGATCCATGTTTCGTCCCCAGTAACGATGTTGTAGACCAAATTTGATCGACCTCGGTTAAATTTCTTGAGCATTTCTTTGCTCCGTTTAACACGAGCCTGTTTTTGAGCTTCGGTCAAATTGTGTGGAATCCAACGACTGCAAAGTTTCCATACGCTCAAGTGATCATGCAAAATCGTATGTATTGCTTTCATGTCAATGTTTAAAGATGCCTGAATCTCGCGGTATGTTATATGCCGGTTTCGCTCAATCATTTCACGCATCAACATTAGTGGCAATAACAGACGTGGATGGACGACTTTCACGGAATTCATCACTAAGAAAGGTACATTCACGCTGGAATTCGGCAAACCAATTATAAACAGTCCTATTGGATGGTGCTTCATCTCTAAAAGCCAAATGAAGTCGATCGATGCATTGTTTCGAAATTAGATTACATTTGTAATCGTAAAAAATCATTGCCCGAAAATTTTCTCGTGAAATTTCCATTTTCTTACAAAATAACTTCTTTTAAAATATTATGCAAACAAAACTAGTTGGCTTGGGTACAAACTGTCAATTGAATTATAAAACGTTAAAAACGTCTAATTTTACGGATATAATAGTAGCAGAACGTTGGCGCCACTGGAAGCACTAGATTGCAGAAACTTTTCTAGCAGCCTTACGAAAAAAATATTAGAAATTCGAAATATTTATTTTTTATATTAAAAAGTTTTTGAAACCCTTGCATCTTTGTCATATATCCCATAGGGATGGGATACATGGCTACTCATAGAAGGAGAAGGGATATGTACGGCTCACGAAAAATTTACAAAGAATGCATATAAATAAGACGTATAATGATACAATAAAATGTGTTTATAAAATTTTATTAAGGAATAAGAAAGAATGGTAAATAGATATATGAAGTAAAAAAAATAAATAATAATTACAATCTTCCTACACATATATTACAAGTGTTATGACATAAGATACTTATTTTATATAATGCGTTTATTGCATTTAGTGCACTGAATTCAATCTGCGCATTTTGTATGTTTTGGACATAAATTCCGCTCGCTAAAAATGCCGTATATCCCAAACAGATGAAATATAAACAATAAATTAAAAAAAGAATACAAGAGCAAAGTACTTGTATTTTGTTATACAACATGCTTTACTATTTTTCTACACTCATGTATCACGAAATAACCACTAAGTTTTTTGCACGTCCTACAATAATTATTTTATGTAGATTATAATTTATGATGGCGTTCTTATTACAGTGAGACAAATCGATTCAACTCACAATAATTTCATTAATATTAACAGTAAAAAACTGAAATCGTAACACAATACTAATATAACATAAAGGCATGTAACACAGAGTGCGGGAAAATTACCCTCACACCTTCTATTTTTTCTGACTTCTACGGCGTAAATCCCAGCGCGGCGTATTTATCGGAGTTACCTTAAATATATTTTTACAAAAATGCATTCTACATTAGGTGTTATTAAAATTGAAAAATATTAAATGATAAAGAAAACTTGATACTTTAGTTCTCTGTGAAAATAGCTGGGAGAAAAGTGAAGTCCATTTTTTAAAATAAAAGATGTGATGTTTATGGAAAAGAGATTCGAGAAAATACATTTAAGCGATTTCTAAGTAAGCTAAATAGAAAACTATTTGCCATCCATATTCAAAATCATATATAACAGCGAAACGTGTATGAAAAAGAAGAAATTTTTAAAAATATTCCGATTTTTTTATCCCCTTTTTAAATTTACCTAAAATTCCCCGTCACTAATGGCATTGAGACTAGAGTCCCCGAGCTGTCCGAAGATATTTCATGGTGATTCACGGCCACATCCTGCAGGACCGGTAATATTCCCAGTGCCGGGGTAGGGAATAGGAGGAGAGAGGAGCAATGGGAGGGATGCGACAGCCACCCCCGATGTAAATCACCTTCCGTTCTTGTCGACCGGAGAGCGAGCAAAGTGGATGGGAAAGCCCAGGACGTCTCTCTTCCCAAAAAATAATTTCGACGAGCCGGCTTTTCCATTAAAAAGTTTGATTCGCGGATTCGTAGTCGGCGCATCTAACCTAACCTACCTTCTCTGAGGAAAGGAAGTTTGTCATTTATCTTGAAAGTGTAAGGAGAAGAAGAGTAGAGATGGCTCTTCGGTCATTTTTTGATGTCCGTTTTATCTTTTGTTTTGTAATGCTGCGAACATGTTGTAAAGTGTATTTTAAAATTCTGAAACTTTCGAGGTTCTGTACACCGTGGCTATATTGGACAATGACGTCAGAATTGAGAAATCGTGCGTCATATTTCCTTATGATGAACGAAGTATATAAGAAGAGCAAAAGGAACTAAAAGTTTCTGAATATATATTAATTTTATTTTTCTTATCTAGCCATAACAAAATTCACATTAAATTGAACATTGTTGTCTCTTTTCCACTATTCTGCTTTCCTCGCTTTGCTGTTTTCGTACTGCGAAAGTAATTGTTAGCATAAGGTGTTTTGATTGCTCACAAAGGTGAGATTAATCTGTATAATTGTATATTTGAATAGATACAGTATCTAATATAATATTGAAAGTTAAATATCGCGAGCGTAGAGCGATATTTAACTTTATTATCTGATCTGAAATAAAATAGCGACCGGATTGTATAATAAAATATTAATTTATTAATTTTAAATCATATTATAAATTACTAAAACTGTAATTTATAATTTTTTAAATATAATATGAAGTATAGAAGTAATTAATAGAGGAGAAGGTGGTATTATGGTCAATGTAGATATTGTGGCCTTCTTAATATTGTGGCCTCCATTATTATATAACGAATCCTAATGATTATTTATGAAACTATTTGTTCCATAGCTCGCTGTTACATCATATCGTCATCGACGCTAATATGCCAATACACGATAATCAGCATTATAACGTATTTTTACTTTCAAATACTTCGAAATGTTTTTAAGGTACATTTTAGCATTTAATTACATCTAATTCCTCATTTTTCTTAAATTTGAGCATATTATCACACGAATATAAGTATATTTAAGATTGTTATTTGCTATTTTTTTTTACTGTATATATTTTGAGTTATGCAAAAACAGTAGCATGGTATTTTGCTAATGTGACTCTTTGTGGGTATTGATTACTAACCTCTTTTTTGAGGTTCTCATATCAAAATAATTATTTGATAATTGATTGTATCTCTACTGTTAATCTACAGTATTATATTACGTGTACGATTTTTAATACTGAGATTTTAGTACTGAGCAGCTTATACATGCAGACGAAGTTATGTGTACGTATATACATTTATTTACATACATTCTAAAATGTTTTCCTTTTTTGTTTATTTTGTAACCAAACACTTTTTTTTAAACAAAACTAATTTTTTAAATGTATTGTTGTAGGAGATCACATTACCATCCCTGTTATTGTATAAAATGTAAATAGGGGACTATAATATTACCATCTTCTCTATTTATAATACTTAAACACTAATTCTCAATTTATACTTTTAATTTTTCCAATTAACTAGAAAATTATATATAAACTTTGTTTTTAAAATAATTAAAATTTTTTATAATAATTCGTGTTTTATTAATTTCAAACGCAAATTTAAATTCTTCCTACATTTATTAATTTTTTTAAGCATTTCTGAGTGGTGAGAATCGACAAGGTGATTTTCATTTATACATTGGGCAACAAAATTAACGCAACACCTGTTCACTCTGCAAAAATGGGCAAATTCAAGATACAATAACTTCGTCAAAAATGGTCGTATCGGGATGTTTAAAAAAGCATTTTACAGGTAGAAACTTCTACTTTTCGGATCGTTACTTAAAAAAACGGTCTCATGGAGATTTTATGAAGTTACACAAACATAAATGAAGATATATCAGACCTCAAAATTTTTTACGAAATTTGCGAAGTTCCACGAAGTGGATTAAAAATTGTATACAAATGCGATTTACATCATTCGAAAGAGCAAATCTTTACCTTTAATTTGCTTTTTTACGAAGCTTCGTACGATTTTTTTTCATCGAGTTATTCAATGTTGAAGCAAAAGGACCATTTTTGCTTTTGTAACTACATAAAATCTCCATGAGACCGTTTTTTTAAGTAACGATTCGAAAAGTAGAGATTTCTACCTGTAAAATGCTTTTTTAAACATCCCGATACGACAATTTTTAACAAAGTTATTGTATCTTGAAATTTGTCCATTTTTGCAGAGTAAACAGGTGTCAATTTTGTTGCCCAGTGTATATTTGTTATATTATATATCATCCCCCCCCTCCCGATTTCTGCTTTGAACTGAAAATAAATATAATTTTTTTACATCCACGAGGTAGAAAAGTTAAGAAATTTTTGAAGATTTTTTTGCAAATTTAGAAAGTAGAACAACATTTGTTTCAGTCAAACATTAAATTTTTGCATTTATTATTACGGAATTAGAACTTTCTCTTACCTTTTTCCGAATTCGGTACTTACAGTGTCTTTTCACCCCTTTACCGTCCGACACCATCTTTGGGTCAATTTGAGGGAAGAGGTACGCGGTTCTCGAAGTCCCGTCTAACTTTAAACGACTTCGAACCTCCGGCACCTTGTCGTCGTCAGGACGAGGAGCGTCATTCTTGTCGTCCTTGTCATTCTCATCGTTGTCGTAGGCATTGGCCTCTCTTCTCAATAGCACAGTTTGCAAAGTTGCGATAGTCGCTGATAAAAGTTACGTCATTTACTTCTTAACTTCCACTTTTTCTCTTTTACGTTTTCTCAGGCAAAAACCGCGCGAGATACTTATATGCATAGGATGTTGGGCAAGAACTGAAAAATAAGAATGAAAAATTCAGAGAAAAAGATAGTTTTGTTAAATACTTTGGATTAAATTCTCTGAATATTAGACCAAATATCACGCGATATAAAATACAAAATATTTTGTAAGTTTTGTTTTTTTGCAGCTTTCCATAGGAATAATTTTTTTTTATTTTTATATTGTATTATTTTATAATATTTTTACAAATTATATTTTATTTCAAACGATATTTTCTATGCGCGTCAGAATAAGTTTTGTATACAATACAATTTTGACCAAATATTATATTTTTAGTATTATTCTTTCTTTTATTATCATGTATTTATTTTTTATTTCGTTGTTGTATTAAAAGAAAGACGTTTTTATAAAAATAAATAAAAATGTAAAAAATAAAAACTT
>NW_017304395.1:654735-676827 GCF_001594115.1 Trachymyrmex septentrionalis | reverse complement strand
TAAATAAATGTAAAAAATAAAAACTTTGTGTAATATTTATAATACAAATTTTTTATAATAACTTATACAGGATCTCCCGAATTTGAATGGTTTCGGGAGCGTGTAGTAATAAATTAAGAAAAAAAGAAATTCTTTAGAGATATGGTCTTTGCTTTGTTTTAGAATTTTAGAGAAAATCACAAAAGAAGATAAAACATAATTTTCGGAATATTATTGTTTTTGTGTACGACTTCAGCGATAATTCAGAGGCAGTGCGAGAGTATGTGTGCCGATTTCTAGACAGAAGAGTGTTGAACAGACCAGTATTTGATTGTAATATGAGCTGCCCATACAAGATAATCCGTGCATTGCTGCAAGAGACTACCATTTTGAACAATATCTGCCTTAAGCAAGTGAATTAATAAGTATAAATATAAGTATAAATGAATAAGTAATAAATAAGTTTTTTGCGATGTTCTCCAAAACAAAGCAACAACGAGTGTATCTCTAAAGGAGACTTTTTTTTAAATTTATCGATCTCTTACACGCTTCAAAAATTTAGCCATTTAAATTCAGGACATCCTATATAATGAAATAAATTTTTAATGTTACAGAGATATTAAAAGATATTTATATATATCAGGGAATGGAAAGTAACTTTTTAAAAGTAACTCGTTACAGTTGTCGTTACTTGAGAAAGTAACTTTACGTTATTTTTTTGTTACTTTTTGAAAATCGATTACCTATCACAGCTAATGAGTGTCTTCTAGAGGCTTTTTCTAGTTTCAAGCGCCATGTAGTGGTTTGTGTCCAATCGAACTGTGTCCAGTCGTACGCAAAATAACGATAAAAATAACTGTAAAATTCGTTATCATTACCAAAAAAAGTGTAACTACGTTACAATTATAAAAAAAAGTAACGCAGTTACCAGTAAAAGTTATCAAAAAAGTAACTTCGTTCCAAGTAACGATTTCCATTCCCTGATATATAGTATAATATTTTACGTAATACCTGTATTTGTTTTCATTGTTATCAGTAAAAAAGAGTGAGAAAACTATGAATAGTTAAAGGAAAAGTTAAATAAAGATAGTGTTTTTTCATCCTTTTACTGTCCGATACCACCTCCGAGACAAAAGGAAGAGGTATGCGGCTGTTAAATTTTATTTTTTTAATTAATAAAAGTTTTATTTAGAAGATATCCAATTATTTGACTTTAAATTACTTAATTATTAATTAACCTTAAATAATATATATATTTATATATACTCTTAATAAAATAAACTGTAATTCTTAAATTTTTATCAAAAAACAAAACTTTTGCTGTTTACAAATACTCACGTATTACCACGCGAAGCAATGCTAAATAAGTTTTGTTTTTTTTTGTTTGAAATTATATTTTATATTATAATAATATGTAAATGTCAATTATTGTAGTTTAAAGTAAATATTCTCTAAATAAAAATTTTTATAATTAATAAAATTTGATTTTATTTAATTTTTTTTTGGGATATTTGCGCGCGCAATTACCCTATTCTTCTCTACATTAAAATTATATATTCTTTAAATAATATGTATTCTAGGATTATGTATTATAGTGATTAGCGTTTACGTCAGACCATCACTGAATGAGAGGTTATCATTAATCTAATATACTACAATAGTATCGTTCGCGTTTATTCAGTGTATTCGAAATTCTCTTAAATATGTAGAATTTTTCCATTATTGAAAGTTGGATTCGTTGTAGTTATAAAAATAGATTAATATACGAGTACATATTAATTTAGTTTATTTGATGAACACAAATTACGTTTGCGTTGTGTTCAAAGATGAGGCTGAGTAATATAGGGCGCTTTTCAGCAACAAAAGATAGTCATATATTGTGCGCAGGGCGACACAGTAATACACTTTGTTGACTTGTAGCTAAAATGTTGTTTAGCTTTTTTATTTCACCGCCAAAAAAAAGGTTTCGTAACATCTATGTCCGAATCTCGATCCGAATAGAATCTTAAAACTTCTTATTACAGTATCATTTCTAAATAAATAAATGGTAATATAATATAAAAATTTGGTATTATTGAAATGATATAAAACGAAATGACAAGCATTTTAACATTTATATTGAAAAGCACAGATTTGTACACTGTGTTACATAGAATGTACAAGCCGCCTGTGTACTTTGCTGGAAAGCGGGAAAAGTAAAAAATTCTTAGTAATATAATTTAATAATAAAATATTTTAGTAATTTCTTAGATGTTCAGTATTAATATATAGTATTATAAACAATAAAAATGCTTACATAAATTTAGCCGAATTTAGTCGAAATCTAATATTAAAATTACACTCTCGGTACACATATTTTAAAATTTGTAAAGATTTTTAATTTAATAAAATTTCTACAACCTCCAAAGTTACTCCTTTTTGGAATAAATTTTTCACTCCAATTATTGAATAGATTTTCCATTTCCACTAGTAAAATTCATCGGCAATAGTATTAACTCAATTGCTACTTATACGCTTGAAATAAAATTTTAATTCAATGTAGTGAAATTGCTACAAATTTAGAATGAACATTATGTGATTTGAATATTTTATGCTAAATTAGTGTTTAACACTTCTTTTACCGTTAAAATAATATTTTATAAGTACATGCATAAAGAATACAGAAATAATGTATTTACAAAATGTAAATTCTAAGATAAATGACGCAATTGTGCAATATTTAAAAGAAAAAAACATTTAACTTAACAAGCATATTATTATTTACATTTATCTTTACTTTCAGATAGAAAACGAAATTAGACAATTTTTTTATTCATTTATTTATTATTACGTAAAAAAGCAATATGTGCTATTTTTTTTTAGTTTTTAAGCAATATAATATGGAAGAAGATCATGGTCTAGTATTCATAAGTAATTCTCATAATTTAAGATTGCCTAAGTACAGACTTAAGCAGTATTAAAGTAATTATAACAAAGTACTAATATCTTATAATGTTACTTATGAATACTAGCCAAGGATTAAGTACAAATGCACGAGAAGCTCGCGTCGACTTTGAGAGCCACATAGATCAGAGCGTTTACTCATTAACTTCAACCTATTCTTCTGCAAAAACTATTTGTGAGACGCAATTTTGCAAAAGGAAAAAATAGTTTCTTTTAAATAAAGTATCACATTTTGTACTTCGCGGGCGCGAATTTTGAAACATCCTGTATATGTATAAGTTGGCGTGCTGCGCGCATCTGAGCTCGCTCTATTGTCAGAAGTGCTTGAAATTTAAAACTATTATTAATGTTTTATGAAGACAAGATTTCATGTCTTTTTAAGAATCTTGAAATTTCTTTATTTTTTATCTATACATATTTCAATTTGTTTTTTTAAATTCGGAATAAAAACTGATTTATATTTTAAAATTACATATCACTTCTGTTATATTGTACAAATTATTATTTACATTAATTATACGTAATAATAAAGTAACAATATGAAACATGGTATATTCTTTTCTTTATATTTGATTTTTAATTTTGTTATTTTGTAAGAAAATTGTTAATTATTTTTTCTAATTTTGGCGCTGTTATGTCACTAGAGCTGTGTCACTATCACGATGGATTCATCACAATATCTATTGCGTGTTGGTATGACTTAATCACTATTAAAGGAGGCAACGCCAAAAAGTAGTGCAGGCACGTCTCTTGTGGTGGTTGTAAAATTGTGAAAATTACTGTATCGCGCTACTGCTAATGTGGAACTGTGACAACTTCACATTGAATTCGACAGCCGTCTATACATGGGTTTGAGTTGCACTAGAGTCGTCGCAAACGCAAATTTTTTTCCATACAAGTAGGCGGGGATGGACCTCGTTTTGTGTAGAAAGTCGAACGTCCCTTGGCAGGGGAGGATGTAAAGTAGATCACATGTTTTGTAAGTGAAGAAGGTTCTGTTAGCGTACAATGCGATAGAACATATCCACTCACATTGGCCGATGCCTAGTAACTTTTTACTGCTTGACCAATATTTTATTTGAAATTGGCTAATTAGTTACTTGGAACTATAGGTAAGAGTGGATAAGAGAAGTTGTTACGTCCAGTAGGGAAGAAGTTATATTTATTATTGTATATAAGAAAAATGAAACGTTACTTTTTTAAACTTTTTTTTGTCGATAACTTTTTAATGACCAGTGATGGCCGCCTAAAACTTTTTGAAAGTCACTCAAAATCAAGACAACATATGTCAAGATCAAGATAATTAGCATGGTGTTCTCTAATTCCAATAATTACCACTTTTGTAATATTACTAAAAGCAATAAAACACAAAAAATTTCAAAAACAATAAAAATTTTATTGGACATACATGTGAATATACAATAGGAAACAGCCAATAGGAAAATTCATAATGATAGAAGCTATAGATCTTTAGTGTGTTTAAAGGGTTATATCTGAGTGAACGCCTGAAAACAGAGTAATTTTGGGAATTTTTGTAGTTAAATAATAAAATTAATGCAAATTCAGTTTAAATATCTTTAATGTGTATATCGTAAGCTAAACAAAACAATTTTTGTTTTGTTTTTTTACGTCAAGATGATAACGCTGGAGCTCTACAAGTCAGACTGCTTCTTTCTCCGCTGCTTGCAGCATATAACTTTAACAATTTTTTTCCGATTCAGTTGAAATCTTTACAGTATCTGCTAAATTAAATTTAGCTTAAACTAAACTTAAACTAAACTTTTTTAGAGAAGTATACATGATTTTTACGTTCGGTTTTTTTGTTATAAATGCTTTTTTACTGAATTATTTGGATGAAAATTAAATTTTATTTTTAAATGTTCATTCTACAAAAATCAATACTTTAACATATATGTGTGTGTTTCTCTAAAAATTTAATGTGTGTGTGTGTAGATTATAAGAAAATTTTACTTAATAAAAGTATAATATATAGTACTTCTGTTGCAAACCTCGGAAGTCCATGGAAAAAAGCACTTGTAGAGCTTCTGCGCCTCCATCTTGACGCAAAAAAATTAAACAAAAATTGTTTTGTATAGATATGCACATTAAAGGCCTTCGAATTTGCACTTATTTTATTATTTAACTATAAAATTGCCAAGATTATCCTTCAGGCGTTTACTCGGATATAATCCCTTAAATATAACAAATTATGAATATCGATCAAAGGCTGCAGATTAAAGTATTGAACAGGCGAAAATTATATCATAAATGAGTTCAAATTATTATATAAAAAGTAACGACAGAAGTAATTATAAAATTTGTACCGTTACACCATTACGAAAAAATGTAACTCCGTTACCGTTATATTATACAAAAAAAGTAACGCCATTATCAGAGCCTATATTCTGTACACGACTATCGACAGTTGTCGGTATTGTAATGTAGCGATAGCCAAGTGAGAATCGCGCTTTTTTTCTAGGATAGTTCTTGCTATTGGCTATCGTTAGTTATCGACACCGACAACTGTCAGTATAGAGCTTAGGTCATTATTAAAAAAGAGAGAGAGAGAGAGAGAGAGAGAGAGAGAGAGAGAGAGAGAGAGAGAGAGAGAGAGAGAGAGTGTAACTTGTAACGGTAAGCCCATCACACAAAATTACATAAGCTACATAACCATATAAGGCTGTCTATGTATACCAATCAGCATCTACGTAAATCAACATCGCAGTTTTATATTGGATGCTTATTGGTTTAGCATAAGCTGCATAACCTTATGGTTATGCAACTTATGTAATTTTGTGTGGATGGCCTTTACAAATAATTAGTTCCTTTCATTGATATTTATCTTGTATTAAATTAGTACAAAAATGGATAAATTGGATAAAAATGCATAGTTTAATATAAATGAAACACCTTAAATTTAACATAAATTTTCAATTATGTACTAATTACTTCATGAGAATTGACATATTGATAGGCAAAAATCCATAAACTAGTCGAATAAGCTAGGAAAGAAACATTCAGTTCTTGAAACATTTTGTATGCGAAATCTAGCATTAAGATGCGGTATGCGCAACGTATATTGAAGGAATGATAAGGATGCTTTTTGATGGTTGCAGAATCCCTGGTATGCGTAGTACGGGCGTAGGGCTCGTTCCAGGACTAGTGAAGGGATCAAAGGAGGGTCGTCTGACCGCTCTTGAGCGGTTCGAGGGCCGGTGAACACGAAAGGGCGAGCAACCACCTTGCCGACGACCAGCAACCCTCCCGTCCGTCACTGTCGACGAACAACAGAACAGGTTCGTATATATTTCTTGTAATAGAATTGTGTATAACTTATTATTAATTGTATTGTATTTATCTCAGAACTTGTTTTGCTGATGTAAGCATTAGAGATTAGCATTTTTTATCTTTAAAATGTTTTTATACAATTAAAAATGCAATCTAAAACAAATTATTTTCGCACTTTTGTAGGAATAAATTAATTTTAATATATCAATAACAGCGAGCGTTTACTCAACTGTTAAGTTAGCTGAACGCAGTTACTGAATAATAATGTCTATATTGTTACTTTTTATTTAATTATGTATATATTATTGTATGTAATTTCTTTAAATATTTACATTATTTTTATTGCTGAAACTGCAGTTTTTTATCTTTCACACATTCAAAAAATCAATCGTGACATTTGTAAAAAGGTTATACTAAAAAAAAATATAAGTGAAAATATTTTAGAAAAGATATTTAGATATATATTATGGATATCTAGATATAGTTCTTTGGTTTTTGTTTTACAAACTTTAAATATGCATCCTAAAATATTGGAATATTGAGTTTTGGAATGCTCTATATGTAAGATATATGTATATGCTTTTTATGTTCTGTATGTAAGATGCGTTATAAATGAAACAGGATAATTTTTAAGAAACGCAAGGAAAGAATTGACTCATTAATTATTACATAAAGGGTGTGAATTATGACATCGACCTGCATATGTAGCCAACATTTCACATGGCTTTGATGGTAGATCAATCATCCCTTGTGAATGGATATTTGCGTTGGAAATCGTAGAAAGAGTGTAAAAAAGTATCGAAAACTTGAAAGAAAACGAAGAAGGGCTTATCTCGATGCATAAAAAAGAATGTAGGGTTCTATGTTTTGAATAGAGAGAATCTGATTGCTCGGTTAAATGCGTTGTAAACAGAGTTATTTGTCATCAGAGGAGTTGTCGTATCTTCCATCCATAGTAAGTTCTGAGGGTGGTCTTAAGCAAGAAATCATTTAAAAACAATTAAATTGATATTATATTGAATATAATAATGCTTATTAAGGCTCGTGTGTGGTCACCACAGCTATATTGAATTGTGATGTTAGAAGCGAAAAATGACACGTTAATTTTTGTTACATTGTCATTTGTAAATAAAGACAATTTGGACAAAACGACATGATGAGATTGCTTTAAAACAATTGTAAAAATGAACGAAAGTTCTTATTCCCCTTCCCCTCCCCCGACAGTCAGTAAGTAACTGTAAAAAGTGATAAAAGGCATGTGCAATGCTCTTTCTCAATGCTAATGTTTAGCTTATTTTCACTTCGCGAACGTTTTTCGACTACTTACTGACTGTTGGAGGGATAAAGATAGCTTTCGTTCATTTTTACAATTGTTTTAAAGCGATCTCATTATTTCGTTTTATTCATTGTCTATATTTTTCTTCTGGTGTCATAATTAAATATGTAGTGACGATTTAGGAGCCTTAAGATCTCATTTCAAAGGAGAAATTATTTTAATAATTCTTTTTTACAAAATAAGAACTTTTATTTAAGCCGATAATCTATGATTCCTGTTTTCTTTTATAATGTCTTTTTTTCAATAAAATATATATAGTCGCCGAAATGAATTTAGTATACATTTCCTTATCTCTTTGTCAGTAACGATTGAACCGATTGGATTTTAACTAGTCTTAAACTGGATCGCTAGGATAAATTGTATAAGAAGTTTTTTTTAGTTTCCTAGAGTTATCCATAGAACGCGCATTCGTACTTTTCTAATCATTTCGTTTTCCTTATACAGAATAAAAAATGCTGTACAATAAAAGATCCTAGAATCGTCTATATTACCAACTAAAATATATAATTTTTGTCTAACAATTAGTTTTTCTTTTTTACTGATTTGAAAATTCTTTTTCAGGATTAAAATATACACATTAATACGTGTCTGTGAGGTGGTGGAGTTTATGTCGAGAATGATACAAAATTTCAAAATCAAGATCTTTACCCTTTTTTAATCCAATATGGTGCTCCAGAGCTGTTACGTTGTGACAACATTTACTTCATATAAAAGCTGTGCAATTTGCACACAGTAAAAAATTTTGTGTTAAATTTAACATATTTCACATGTTCCAAACGTTCCACCCAAATTTTTTTGTGTTAATTTAACATAAGATGAATAGAATTAGAAAGTAACACAAATATTATGTAAAAAATTAATACAAGAAACGTAGTATTTTGACACAATTTAAAAGCAAATTTTATGTTAAATTGGCACATTTATAATGTTAAATGCATCTTAAATTAAATGCTATTTAAATTTAAAAAAAATGCTATTTAATTTAAGCGATGCCTCTGTGATATTTAACATATGCAATATACAGATTTAATAGAAATTTACTGTTATAAAGAGAAAATAACACACAATATCTGTTTTTTACATATAAAATATGTAACTATATGTACATATTTCTTCAGTAAAATTAATATTTATAATACAATATATTAAATTAACACGTTTATTTTATTCATTTATTCTTAGAATTTTTTTAAAACTATATTATTTTTGTTATTTATTTATTTATCTATAAATTGTGTGTTATTTTAACACTGAGAAATGTTAAATTTTAATTTAACACAAAATATTCAAATAACATAATTACGTTATATTAAATTAACACTAGAATATGTTAAAAATTTAACACAAAAAACAAGGATTTGTTTTAACATAAATACAAAATATTTTTTATCGTGTACTTACAAAATAGTAGTCCACAAACTAATAGTTTGCACAAAGAAATAACGTAAAGTTCTTAATTAAACTTAGATGTCTAAAATATTATTGTTATACGAAAATTTAGGTGTACATATCAATAACACATAAATTGCATGTATGTAGGTGCTATTTACGATACACAGTAAAAAACATTTTGTATTTGTGTTAGAAACGGTCTATTCAAATCCTTGTGAAAATTTTGTGTTGAATTTTTGACATATTCCAGTTTTAATTTAACATAATATGATTTTGTTATTTGAATATTTTGTGTTAAATTAAAATTTAATATTTCTCAGTGTTAAAATAATTTATAGATAAGTAAACAAATAACATAAAAATAATGTAGTAAAAAAAAACACAAATTCTAAGAATAAATAAATAAAATGTGTGTGTTGATTTGATATATTATAAATGTTAATTTTATTAAAGAAATATGTTCTGTATAACTAGTTACATATTTTATATGTAAAAAGGTATAGGTATTTTGTATTATTTTCTCTTTGTAACAGTAAATATTTGTTAAATCTATATGTTGCATATGTTAAGTATTACAGAAACATTGTCTAAACTAAAAATAAAAAAATAGCATCTAATTTCAACTAAATTTTATTATAAATTTGTCAATTTAACATAAAATTTGTTTTTAAATTGTATCAAAGTATTATGTTAATTTTACATAATATTTGTATTACTTTCTAACATATTCATCTTAAATTAACACAAAAATTTGAGTGAACCATTTGGGACATGTGAAATGTGTTAAATTTGGCATAAATTTTTTTATTGCGAGGAAAGACTAATCGTCTTTAGGATCCCTTTAATAAAGATATTGCAACGTTAAGTTCAAATAAGTAAATCTTAAGAAACATTCATGTCGCCGTCATCGTTATCAGACAAATTTATGTAGTTTCCTATTTTTTACACCAGAGCATCAATTATAAAATTAACAACGCTCATCTGCTCTTTGACAGGTTTCTTTAATCTTTTGACAAGTCTTTTGAAAAGTTAATATTTTTAAAGTTATAAAGTTATAAAGTAGATATAATTTTGTATATTTCTTGCTTTTGAAAGAACAATCTGTTCTGTAAGTACATTTTATACATAGTCCTTTGTTGTTTAAAATTAGAATAATAATTTATTTTGTAATGCATAACTGAGGTCTACATATTTTGTCATTGATTGAAACAGATTCACTTAAATGAATAATATACTTTGTAACCTTTAATATTAATGATCTAAAGGTGCTAAAGTTACTTAGATTTTTAAATAAAAAATTGTTAAGATATAACTGATTTTTATTTTAGATAGAACGTATGTCATTTCATATAATGGCATTTGTGAAAGTGTCAGTAAATTCAAAATTATTTTTATTTTTTTTATAGAGTACTGGAAGAAGCTTCAAATATAATTTTTTTTTTAATATATAATCGCCGCCTGAACCGTAGAAGATGCTATATCGAAAAAAATATAAAGAAAGGTCTATGTCAAGAAATGAATGAAAAGTGGTTTATTTCGCGTAAGGCGTGAAGACCGGTCTATGTCGGAACGCAAACGAAGTATGGTTTATATTGAGAAAGTAAAAACTTAGAACATACATACATGTATGTTCTGCCAGAAGTAAGAGTAAGAAGAATGATTCAAGTCGCATGAAATTAAAGAAAGGTCTATATATCGAAATATTTACTATTCTATAAATTACACAACATTTATTAAATTACACAAATTTAATAAATGAAAGTTAGAAATAGGATTGAAAATCAAAACAATTCCCGTTCTGAGTCATACCACTTTAATTTATGAGAAGAAAATATATTACGTTATATAACGTCTTGTTTAATTCTATGCGATTGAACCCATTCTTCTCGCTCTCTCGATATAAATCGTACTTCGTATGCGTTCCGACATACACTGATCTTCATGCCTTATGCGAAATAGACCGCTTTTCATTAATTTTTTGACAAAGATTTTTCTTCATATGTTTCTCGATATAGCATCTTCTATGGCTCAGGATTGATACACTTGTTAATGTTACTAAAAGAAGATGAATCTGTATAAAATAACCGGGGAAAAAAGTAAAAGAATGCTCACATAAAATATGCGCACAACTCTCATACAAAAGCTTTGCCATCAAAAACTAGTATTAATTTCTAATTGTTAATGAAATTAAATATAACTATTATATTTTGTATATTTACCAATAAAAAAATATAATGCGTATAAAATAATAATATTTCGTTAAATTATTATTTTTTATATTATTAACTGACAAGTAATTTTAAAAATAATTTCGGTATTTTACGATTCATACAATTGTGCTATCTTTTCGCGAATTCCATTGAAAATTTTAAATTGTTATAAAGCGGTTAAGAACAAACGTAACATACAAAATCTTGGCGGGCTCAAGTTGTAGTAATATATACATAAATAGAAGTGTAGGTTATTATACAAGTTCTATAGATATATTATATAATATATAATATATCCCAAGTATATTATATTATACATATAATATAATACATGTTTTATCTTTTTGCATTAATTATATGAATATATATGATAAATATAATAAATAAAAATGTATTAACCCAATTATGTCATTTTTATATTTTTTAATATTTTTTATATGTCATGCTTTATTCTGAGACCACTTTATATGTACAATTTAAAATTTGTAATGAATTTAATTTGCGACAGAATAACGCAATTGTATGTATTGTAATACTGATGACAATGAAATTATTATTAAAGTTAAGTGTTGTCAGTTAAAGCTCCAAAGAATAATAATATAACATTATTATAATAATATTATTTTACACGTTAGATGCTTTTATAATATGTATACAAGGTATCCCGAAATTCGAGAGTAATATTATTACAGCGTGAAACTTTGTGAAAAATTAAGTAATATTAAATAAAACAAAACTGTGAGCCATTTTTTTCGTAAAGTAGTTTTTTAAGTATATACATTTAAAATTTGACTAATCATATTGGTTAAAAAGTTATTTGTTCGTGTGAAGTATATGATATTACACTAAACAAAACATTGCTGCTACATAGACTATCGTACAGACAGATGATTTTTTAATCAATGTTTACGATTAATCAAATTTTAAACGTTTATATTTAAAAAACTATTTTACGGGAAAAATGGCTTATACTTTTATTACTTAATTTTTTACGCTGCAGTATTACTCTCAAATTTTGAGACACTCTGTATAGACATAATTACAATAATTATTCAATTGTAGAAATTGGCAGTAATTTTTTATTTCAATTCTTTTGTATGGAGGATGCATGTTGCACCTGATATTTTTTTTTTTTTTTTAATTAATTTTATGTAGTACATCATATTATATTTTGTAATCAGATACATATATTAAAATTTAATAATTCGATCAAAATTTAACATCAAAATTGGTTAAAAATTGCTTTATGATCGAGGGAGTAAGCACTCAGAAAATAGGTGCATATCTGGACTTCGAACTTTAAGACTTCACTGGACTTATTTCACGGACTGTCACGGACTTTACTGGAATTCATTGGACTTCGACAAACTTTGCCAGACTTTATCGGACTTCGAAAAATTCGTGAATTCATCGGATTTCACCGGACTTCATCCGACTTCGAGGGACTTCTGATGATACACAGGAATTCAAGAGTTTTTACCCCCTCGTTTATTATTTACATTAGCGTTTATTATTATTTGTTTAAAATAAAAAATAAGTATAATAAATAAGATAAAAGTTCCAGTGACCAGACACGTGTACATATTTATTGTGCGAACACTTACACTAAATTTATTATTATTAATCTCAAAGACTTTTTTTATTACAATATATTATAATTTTCCTGTATTTAAAGATTATAATTAAATTATAATATTATATTTGAAAAAGCATTTGTGTGTGATTAATAATTATTTAAACAAATAAATGCTTGGGCATATCCGGTATATGGACATTCACCTTATTACAGATAGACTGGACAATTACATAAAATTTATATGTAATATATGTACAAATATTATTTTGGTACAGTTGTACTTTCGAAAACCTTGTTGTCTATGTTATTATTCCAAGTTTTTATCTCTACGTTGTTAAATAAGATAGTGGGCTTTCAAGAAAACTTTTCCATCTTCTCCGATGATTTAAAGCAGTCAAACGTGTTTTGTTCCGCTTCAAATACGCAGGGATAAAGATCGTGAAGTTCTCGAAGTAGATCGGTATACCAGGCGACTTTTTGAACTTGTCGAGGAATGTCGAGGTCCTGCCAAAGAGACCAATCTTCGAATGGAAGATCACGGGTGTTGAAACTTGTATGAAAAAACCTTCGGGCAGGACCATGCCGTGACTGGGAAATGTGGTCCTGCCTTACGATACATTTCTCAAAGTATTCAGAGAGTAATTATTTTTCTGAGAAATGTTACAATGAGTGCAAATTTTTACTATTGAATGCTATTAATATTTATGATTAAGCAATTGCAAAAAGTAGGACAAACTTTCGATTACTTTTGACTACAATCATATATAGAACTCTGATTTCAAATATTTTATTGACTTATATAAGAGGAAATATTTTAAATCATATAGTCTAAGTGAAATCAATTTTATATTGATTTCACTTAATGAAAATCAATGTAAAATAAATATTTTCACGTTGATTTTAATAAAAATTATAAAAAACAAAATTACATGAAATTTAAATAGAGCTAAAATATTAAATATAAACATGTTTAATTAAAATATAAGTAAACAAATTTGCAAATGAAATTAATGCGCAATATGGAATAAACAAAATTAATGAAATTGAAATAATATATATAATTTTGATTTGTATATATTATGTAATTTTAAAAAGTAGTAAAATTAAATAAATATTAATAAATTTGTTAAGTTTTATTAAAAAGATGATGAAAATAGAATAATGCAAGAGTCTGACACTCAAGAAAAATGCCAAATAGGAATTATGAAGAATAATAAAATAATGTTAAAATTAAAACAAAATTACGCCGTCTACAAGGGAGAATGAAAAATAATGGAACGGAATTCTTTCCCCGAAGTGCGGTGCACGCGTTTCGAGATTTCTCGGCGACCAGTCACGCTCATCGTTCAACCCTATCTTCCTGAGAATGATTTATCTACCCCATGAGAGGGTCAAGATGATCAATCTATATCAATCGCAACTGCGTGATAAAACCAAAAGCAATTTCTTCCGCAGAGATAACGGCTTGTCTTCTCAACTAGCTTCGTAGATGGGTTAGTGACACGAAACCTGTCTCTACCTAAAAATCACCCCCTCGATAATGCTTTTATCGTACTTCTCTCATGTAATAGCGATCCGTACGATGCAGAGATTTATTTACTCAGAATCCGTATTTACGAAAATGTCCATATTTATGAAAATAGTTTAACCGTTTTATCGACTTACATGGAAAGATGGATATTTAAATGGATAGGCAAATAAATAGATAGAGATAACATTTTTATTCCAAAACTGGGACACAGAAATTTTATAATATTGATACAGAGTACGTTTGAGAAATTTATTTTCGGGAAATAATAGTGTTTCGAGAAATAAAGACTAAAATATGTAAAAAAAACTTTTGGGCAAATGGGAAAAACTTGTTTTAGAAAATTTTTATTTTTAAAGAAAGTCAAATACGCGCAAGCTCTTTGAAATGAAATTCCACGGGCGCTATTGCGAATTCTCGACGTGATCCTGCGTATTGCGGAGGATTACTTAGATTACAAAGAATAAGTTACGAACTAATCACGGCGTTTCTTCTCGCTATAGCATCTTCTCAGACTACTCAAATCCTAAAGGCTTATAATCGTCGGTGCTTTTCATTAATTAATGAAAATAATTGGCTGATGAAGAGCGGCAGATGTCGTAGTCTATCTGCGATAAGGATTCGCGACAACTCGAGAAGTCTCAAGGGGATAAGTGCGATGCAGACGGGCTGTTCGGCTAGTTTTCCTGGCAGGGGGGCAAAGAGATAGGATGATGGGAGATCGGAAGAGACGGGATGGAAATTCATTTCCTTAATGGAGACTAGAGTACTGTATACCTAACCGACGGTGATTAAACAACTTCTCCCTTTTTCGCTATCCCCCTCAATCACTCAATATGATATACGCGATGCGGTATAAAAAAAATCTCAGTTGGACAATTATGCTGGGTGTTGTTACGATGTCGTTACAATTACACTATTAAATACATAATGTCAAATTTAACCTAATGTAAGTCGCCATTGCTCTTATTAAATATATCGTTATTTTATACTAAAACAATTGTTAAATTTGACACTATATCGTATCAAATTGGCACTGTGTAGAGCCAAATATAATCATTGTTTTAGTATAAAATAATGATATAATTGAGAGATAAGAATAATGACGACTCATATTAGGTTGAATTTGACATAGATTTAACAGCGTAGATTTATAGTTTTAAATAATTATGATTATTAGTACTATAATGTTAGTAATAATAATTGTATAAATAAATAATTATTAAAAAAATGAAAATACCTACTTAAAAAAATGCTTAAATCAAATAATACATATATGTTTACTTATTGTTAGTATTATTCATGAAAATATTACATTTAGGAAAGTAGGACGAGTAACAGTTATCATTTTTTCCTTTAACCGAGAAGTGAAATGTGTATGTTTTTTAATAGGTTTTTAATAGTTTTTTGCAGAATCACGTGAAGTAATCAGTTTTCCATAAATATGAAAGAAAATATGTATAAAAATGTAAAATGAAGTGAGTAAATAAGCATACAATTTTGATGAGTCTGAGGTTTAGAAGTCCATGGATAAGCTCTAAAAGCTTAGAATTTAAGAAAGCGAAAAAATGACGTGCAAAACGCATGTATCTGTTTCTTGTCTTACACTTTTTGAGTTTTCGTATGTTTGTTTCCTTTTCTACTTTTCAACTTTAACACAACAAAATATTACATATTTAATGGTTTTTGAGAATTTAAACCTTGAATGGCACATTTATTTTCAGCATCTTTGAACGGCACATATGGGTTATTTGACTTGATTAAGATTCTTAAAGTGCTTGAAAAATTCTATAAAAATTTACACATGTTCTTTAAGGTCTCTACTAAATTATTCTGCTATGTAGATATTGGAAAAAAGTTGGGTTGGCATAGGGTCAAGCGTGCAGGTATATGAGAAATAAGAATGTTAGAAAGTGCATTGACACGAATGACTCATGTGTGCCATTTGAAGTTTAAAAACTATCATTACGTATCTCATTTTTATGGCAAAATCTTATGCTTATTTACTTACTTCATTCACATTAATGTAGCCGAAACATGTAATATTTAGTATTTTAACATTTATAATGTATGTATTTTTTCGAAATTTAGTAATGTATTACTTAATTCTTTGCTCTTAATATTAATTTGTTAAATCGACTCTTATTTGTCTTTTTGCTATTATTTTATTGTTTTTAAAAATTCTTTAATTGTATTTATATAATTCATTTACATTTTTGTTCCCTTCATGTGGAAAACTGATTGCTCCTTGTAATTTTATTGCCCAAAAAAACTAAAAAAATATACACATTTCATTTCTCGATTGGGAACAAAAATCGATGATTTTTACACGTTCTACTTTTTTTTGTTTATAATTATGATTATTATCGCTATAATGTTAATAATAATTATGTATAATAATAATGTATGTATAATTCTATCAGCAAAAGTATGTAATTGGTAACTAAAAATTATTATAATTATAGTTGTTATTACAATAAAAATGGTTGCAATTATTATTAATTATAAATTATTAAATGTTTTTTAGAACAATCATGTAATATGATTATTCTAAGAAATGATTATAAATTATAGCAGTTTCAACTATTTTTATGATAATAATAACTATAATTTTCTGAAATTGCTATTTGTATTTATGTTTAAGAATGTTTTATACATATTTTCAAAATGATAACAAATTAGATTGCGATACATCTATGGTAATTGTTCAATAAATAAATAAAATATTTATTTGTTCTATATCTGTGTAATTAATCAGTGAATCGCAATAAAATTTTGCATAAATTATTTTGAATATTTAAAGTATTTATAAAATATTTAAAGTATTTATAAAAGGAAAATGTAAATTTTTCTATCATATTTAAAATATATTTTAATTTTTAACAATAAATAATTTTTAAAAATAAATTACAAAAATGTGTTATTAAACAAAAATATAATCTTATTTACACAACTTTCATATGTATATAGTTTATTTGAAGTGTAAATATTAAACATACTTCCAATTTAATTTTCTTTGCAGAGACTATATACTAATATATCCGTAACTGTATCTTAATAGTTAATATATATATGTGTTGATAGAAGTATACATATAGTTATTTTGTTACTAATATTAAATATAACAATAATAATTATAATAACATGTAAATATAATTACAAATTCCAAAAATTTTTTGTTCGCTACAGCAATCGGTACACAAAGAAAAATGTTCTGATTAAATCAACAAAAAGGTCTAACTATAATAGAATAGCATTTTGATTAGGCCAAACAGAATTTCTGATTATGATAGTGTTTGCTGCATGATTGTTTGTTAAACACAATCTATAGATAGAATGTCAAAAAAAATAACCGGTTTAAAAGGACATATACTTCAACTTCTTTTAGTCTCTATTATTGTACAATCTCACATCAGTGATTTGTGATTATTTGAAATTTATTGTCCTAAAATAAATTCCATATCCCCACCGTCGAGAGCTGGGCTTCGGAAATATTTTGGATCACCATGGAACTGCATGTTGTGATAATGCGGTAATAAGGGCTACGGAGAAAAATAATTTGTTAGCATAGCAGATTTTATGCTAGTGTAGCAAAATCTATCAGTCTAGATTCATCTATCAGTCTAGATCCATTACGTGGATAGCAAAGAGATTCTTTCGTTAAAAGTTCTGATTACTATTTGCTGAATATAATTTAGCTAAAACTACAAATTATTTTGCTGTAAGAATAAATGAATTTTTAATCAACTGATCTTTTTTGTTGGATTACTAATACAATTTGCTACAAAAGCAAAGCACATTTGAAGAACTATAGTAAAGTGATTTTGTTCTACAAACAATTTATTTGAACTACACGAGCGAATCAAATTTGCTATTATAGCAAGACATGTTTGTTAAATTAATGACGTATTTTAATTGTATGAGCGAAATAACTTTACTATAATAGCAACTTTACTTGTTAACAATACAACTTTACAGAATTATTTGAAAGAAGCAAATAAACACAAATAAAGATATAATAAAATAAAAACTAATCAAAATTAATTTTTTAATTAGATTTGTATTTATCAATAACAATATTTGATAAATAAAAATCTAATAAAAAATTAATTTTAGTTAGTTTTCTTTTATTATATATATATTTTGATTTGTGTTTATTTGCTTCTTTCAAATAATTCTGTAAAGTCATGTTGCTAAAAAAGCAAAGTTGCTTTTATTATTTTTTCATAATAAAAAGTTATGAAAATAAAATTGAATTTATTTCATTCTTTTTCATTCATTCCTTTTCATACAGAAAAGTTTAAGCGATTTAATAAAAACGACATCAGGGTTTCTTTCCATAGTCCTAATAAAATGAGTAAATGTATCAAGGTACAGAAAGATACTTGTCCCCATACATCTAAGAGAAATATACTCTATAAGATATCGTGCAATAATGGTGATGCGTCGTACGTTGGACAGACGGGCAGACAACTAAAAACTAGAATTACTGAACACCGTAATCATATTAGACATAAAACTTCTGTCCGCTCTGTCATAACGGAGCACAGGTTGCAATATGACCATGATTTCCAATGGGACAAAGTCAGAATTCTAGATGAAGAGCCTTGCTATAGAAAACGTTTAATTTCCGAGATGCTCAACATTAAAAAACAGGATAAGAGCTTGAATTTACAAACCGACACGGAAGGTCTTCATAAGGCTTATTTGCCTATTGTAAATAGAGTTTGACTTCGATACCGACGGTCCGTCCCTTCTCTCAGTCTGCGATAATCCGTATCAACGAGCGTACACTTTAAGCGATACACAATGTCCGTCTCATATTTCTGCGTTTCACTTGATTTTACATATCACAATAGTCTTTTGTATACTTGTATGGACACGCTTTTTTGCACAATTTATATATGTTTTTGGTGAGTTTTTATTTCTTACCAGATTTCTGTTAATGTTAATTTCCGTTTTGTATTTTTAATTTTTCGTAAGAAGTCTTTTTATCTTTTATCAACTTTTCTAAGAGACATGATACACTTGCGACTGTATAATCGTACGTGAATATTGTCGAGTTCTACATCAAGACTCACCCGAATTGTGCTCACGATGTATTTGCGAACTTTTATTGCGGTTACTCTTTTTTTCCGATATATTTGTTTGAAGAGGGCTCAATCTTGCAGCCGAAACTTGTAACGAAATTTTTAATTAGTTCTTACCTTCTATTATTTTTTATGTATCTTTTATTTTTATTATATACTTTCTTCGAAATTTGTTTTTCTTTATTTGTATTTTCTTTTAATTAGATGACTATTTTTTTAAAAACGAAATGTGCTGTCTCTTACTTTGCCCTTTTTATTTATTGTTATTTATTAAAGTAAAATTACTTATTCTTATATATAGGCAACAAACATGATCGAGAGAGAGATGTATTAAAAAGATGTATTAATTTTGAAATAATTTCTTCAGGCATTTCCTAACTGTTCAGCAGATTTCGTATCATTATAAATACAAATTGAATAACAAAAGTAATGAAAATAAATGCGATAAGATATTGAAAGATCACTCGCGACAACACGTTTATGGATGCAACGACGTTGTAGTAACAGAAGACTCCAGAAAAGAAACAACAGTCATTTGAGAATACGCAGGGTAAAAGACGCGTCCTAACAAATCAAGTTTTGCTGTTATAACACGAATCGATTATAATAACAAATTTCTTTTACTGTCATAATGGATTTGTATAAGTAGTAGTGATTTTGCTCCAATAACAAAAAAATTGGCTAAGAACATATTATTTTATTTTAACAACAAATTAAATTGGTTCTAAAGGTAAATCCACGCAGCAAATTTTTTCTATCTTAGCAACAAAACGAATTTTTTACTTTAATAACAAATAATTTCTAAAACTGGTTGTATCAACTAAATTATCGTTGCCATTACGAATATGCAGCAATGACAGGTTTGCTACAACAGCAAAATTATTTTTCTCCGTTGGGTATAATACTTGACAAGGATATGCAGTAATTAAATACGATCGAATCTGAGCTGGTTATGCAAAAGCCATTTCCGTGAAACGTAATAGTGCACGTAATAGCGAACATATAATATGCCGTTGGCAATAAATAATATCGCGGAAAAGAAGGTAAAAGAACCGGTTGAGGGCTAGGGAACAGAAGCGGTAGCGTCGACTGTCGCGGCTATTAATCAGATGAATTAATTGCGCTCATTAACGAGCTATACTATGAGCACGATAGAAAATTACTTTTTGTCATCGTTGTTGTCGGTGTGCCAGAAATTTCCGCTTGTTGCATTTCCTTATTCTTCTTTATAGAAAAACTGCAAGAGTCAAAAATTATTTATTTTTTCTCATAGAACTCTAAGAATTTTTTAAGAATTTTTTATCAACTTTTTAGTACTGCATTTTCTTATATTGGCAACTATTTTTGCCATACGAGAAAATACGGTATTAAAAAATTCTGAAAAAATTTATAAAAAATTCTTAGAACTTTATAAAAAGAAAATAAATTATTTTTGTTTATCGCCGTTTTTCTGTAAAGTTGATAATATTTGAGTAAAAAATTATTAAAAATCAATATTCAACGATTTTTAGTTATTAATATCTTGTTAACTGTTGTGAAAATTGCAAAATGATAGAGGACTCAATTTAATCCGCTCTATCTACACAAGAACGCTTGACAAAACATTTTCGGAAAACCTGTATATATAAAAAGAAAATAAAGTTTTGTACTTTCATTTTAGTGATGTATTCTTATCATAATTTTATTTTTTTTTTTTAATATTTATGAGAGTACGCATTTAATATTATAGTAATGTAAATATAACACAATGCTAAACTATTTTTTTAAAGAAACTTATTTTATTACATATTAAAAAAAAATAATTTTAAAGATATAATAATTAAGTAAATGTAGAATTTCGCGCGCAAGATTATATATTTATATTTCGATAAGATATATGGTTGTTGTACAGAACATGATATATGTATATATATCGAATTTAATGTGTAAATTTGGATTTAATGTATAGATTAGGTTTTGCAGTAAAGTAATTATTGTTTACGATTTCTTTAATAATTTAATCGGTATAATGTAGACAGTTGCTAATAAAATATAGATGACTATAAAATTTTAAGCTTTTTAAGGAGATCTTAAAGACGATTAGTCATATTATAAATAGCACTTACACATAAATTAAATAATTTCTCTGTGTCATTAGGTTTGTTTTCTGTTCCTGCTCAAGGATTGCATTAGAACTGAATTGAACTGAACTAATGCAATTTAGAACTGACGTGTAAACGTACAGGCAAGGAATAAAAAATGTTCTAGTGCAAGATAAAGGTTACGTTCGAAAATAAGTTCAGTTGGAAAGAAAGTAAAGTTGGCAAGTATTGGAAATTATCAACGCTGCGTTTCGTTTCTTCCGCTTGGACTGCTGGGGAGGCTAAAGTAATGATGAATATAATAAAAATAAAGAAGAAAGCTATTTGAAGTGTTACAAGATGTACGTAAATAGAACATTAAATGTTCTCATAATATATAACACGTTGTTTAACATCTTTAACAACTTTATGTATAACTCAAGAGATGTATACTTAATTGTAATCGTAATTAAATACAATAGAATACAAATTTATTCAATTTTAACCTCTGATTTTTCTCTCTCTTTTTCTTTTAATATTTCTTTTCTCTACATACTCTGGATATATGTAAAAGAGAGTTCCGATGTAAGATCTTTTCTATTATAATACAATATGTATTTATGATACACACATGTAAAAAATATGAAAAAACTTTTTTGATAAATTATTTTTTCACAAATTTATAAATTG
>NW_017304395.1:642276-654369 GCF_001594115.1 Trachymyrmex septentrionalis | reverse complement strand
ATATATATTTACAGACTTTTAATATATTTATAGACATGTGTGTATCACAAATATATATTTCGTATACCAATATTTTTCGAAAATCTTTTTTTAGGATTAAAATGTACGCATTAATATGTGTCTGTGAAATGGAGTTTATGCCGAGAACGATAAAAATTTTGAAATTGAAATATTAAGCAAAATTTTGTGTAATTTTTGGCATAAACTCCACCTCATAGATACGTATTAATACGTATACTTTAGTCCTGGAAAAGAATTTTCGAATCTGTAAAAGAAGAAAAAAGTAATTGTTATATAAAAATTATATGATTTAGTCAATAATACAGACGGCTTTAGGATTCTCTTACAATAGGTGTCTTAAGCTTGATTGCGTTACTTTGATTTTAAGTGAAGCTTAAAACTCTGTCTCTTTTTCGCTTTAAAATGAGACAGAGAAGGTTTTAAGTTTCACTTAAAGTAACGTTGGTGCAACCGGGTCTTAAGCCTTAAGCTGTAAGAATTTGACCAATTACAGTCAAATGCGAGAGGAATAATTGGCTGTGATTCATCCATTTTTTATGGTTTAAGGCTTAAAAATTTATTGTAGGTTTGGACTTAAAAAAATTCTAAATCAAAAGCTGAACTTTAATCGATTTCGGTAAAACAGACTTTTCAATTTTAAAAATATCAATAATAGCAATACCTTTAATTAAATTTCATACATTATTGTTCTATTTTACTTAAATGTGCATATCTGGTCTTATCTAATATATTATTTTTTTTTTATGGCAGTGCCATCTCTTGCAAAATCGAGCCACTTACTGAACACAATTATGCTTTCTTTATCATTCCAAATTTTCGCTAAGTATACATATATGTATATGTAATTACTGTTCAAGTAAATATTTTTTCTAGGCTTTTAATCTCAATTCGACAAACTCAATTATATTATTTGTTTAAGTAATGCAAAATACAATGCAGGCTTATTTTCAATATGTAACCTATAAAACTTTTTATATCAAGTAAGTGACAGTGTATGAGACAAAAGTAAATTTTTTAATTTTTTTTGATTTTTTCGTAAAATCAAGTGCTTCGCGCGTTTTTTTGCATACTTTTATTCTGTAAAAAAATTTTGCAATTCGTAAAACTAGTTCGAAAATTTTTGTAGCACTTGTAATTTATAGTGAAACAGGTCTTAGCATTTTCTTGAACTTTATGCACTTTTCCATAAGTCATATGGCTGACATAGATAGCAAGTTTTTATTTTTACTTTAATTTAAAAAAGTTGTTTAAAGATATAATTTAATTGATTTTTTCTTGCTCAGCGACAAATTTACCTGAACTATTTGTTCTACGTGGCAGTGTTTCTGTCACTATTTAATTTTTTCATATCACAGTCATTATACAATATATTCCCGTTGTAAAATGCCTGTCTATTGGCAAATAAACGTTGCTCACAGGACTTTTTATTAGGTGATAAAATATTTCATGGCTCATCATCCATTCTCTTCGGGTTTTCTGATGCTTTGGAATTCATTTTCTTCTAATTTGTCGAAGGTTGTAAAACAGCGGGGATAAAATATGAATTTCACCATCGAAGAATTTCTACGAGTTGGATTCTGCGACGTTGGTCAAAATAATGCTTTTTTTTTAAATCAATTAATAGACATTCAGTTTTTTTTGTTTAATTCATATTTTTAATATTTTATATATGCCTTACACAGCTTAGTAAAAAATATGTTTTAAACGTGTATTTATTTATATTATACACATTAAGATATAAGTCAGTATTCATACTTCATAGTCCGTTTTTTATTTCAGGACCGTCTCAAGGTGCAATGTCTTAAGGTGCTAATAAAGCTCTTTGTTGGTTCATTTTAAATACCAGCTTAAGACCATCTTGAAATTTAAACAACGTCTGTGGTTTCCGCTCACAATTTTTTTTCTTTAAATTTGAAGAGGTCATTTTTCTTTCCATAGTCATATAGACATAAGACGTCATAAAACGAATAAAGAACCAGAAAGATTGGGAAAATAATACGCAAATTTCTGAATGAAATTTTGTGGAGCGATCGGATTTCTCATGCGCTTATAAAATGCGTCCATTTTGATCTTATCAATTTCATCCAGATAATTATATGATAATTATTGCGGATAAATTGATTACGTGAATTCATGCATAATTGACACATAATTCATATTTGATAACAATGAAAATTACTTCTTGAGATATTAATTTACCATTAAATTATTTTATTTATTATTAGTCATATTGGATAAGCTTTCAAGGATGCATTAAGCACGAAACATGAATAATAATGCTAACTAATTGAGAAGCGAGTTATAATTATTTCTTGAATTTTAATCGATAATGTCGGGATGTCAGTAATTAAAATAAACAACTTAAGGATACTGTTCTCATTCAAATGCAAAGCTTTCAAATAAAATTGTGATGCAACTAAAAGTAAGTTATACTGCGAACTTTGCAAGCTTTATAAACGAGACGGAAATGTTGTTAGAAAGATTGAAAATCACAAGAATTGGAGAAAGGACTGGGCTTTATTACGAATACTTCGAGATTTAACAGCGGAGAAATAATGGGAAGATTTATGTTTTGTTATACTTAGGAAAAGTTAAGTAATTAGCGGGTTTTTAACAATTCTTTGGGTATTCTAAAACAATTTTACCATAACTTTTTACACAATAAGAAAGTAAGAATAACGATTGATATTTTTTAGACGATTAGAATATACATATCTATCAATCTAGAATGTCAATATATGAGCATAATCACATAAGACACACGGAGGATTTAATGCTCTTTTTGTGTTACAATAATTTGTTGCTCTAATCTTGATTTTGTTGCTATAGCCGTTTAGCAAGAAATTTTTTTGCTGGCTTTTAATACAGTTAGAACGCATATTAAAGAAAAATAAAAATAAAAACACTTACGCTATAATTTAGTGCTAATTATGTGCTTTTAATAAATTATAATTAAAATTTCGGTCCGCTATTCTTTACGCCTGAAACAACTCCAAAACGTGTGTCACACAAGAGAAAAATACTAAAAAAATATATAATAAAGATATATAAAAACACTCACGTTATAGTTTAGTGATAATTACGTGTTTTTATTTATACCATATAGTTTAAATTTCGATGCGCTACCCTTCACGTTTGAAACAATTCCAAAACGTGTATCACACAAGAGAAAAGTATTAAAAATAATTAATAGATATAAAAAAATACTCACGCTATAATTTAGTGCTAATTATATGTTCGTATCCGAATTTGTTGCTAATCTGACACGTGAAAAATAGTTAATTTATCCGGATGGGTGCTCGCGCCGAGAATTAAGTTTTCTCTAAACATTGCTTAAAGGATTTGTTTTTGATACCAAAATGTTCCTCGTAAAACACATACTGTCGAAATATGTTCATACTCGAATTTGTCGCTGTCAATCATGAAAAACAACAAGTCTCTTCCAGCCAATCAAAGCGTGCGTTTTAGGGTGATTTTCGCACATATGGGATGGACCACAAAAATCGTCCATATGCAGTACATTTTGTAAAATATCATACACTATTTTACAAAATGTAACAAACTTTTTCTAGTTCAAATTTTACAAACTTTTCCTAGTTCTAAACTAGAACCGAGATTAAAGTTAATCTACATTGATGGAAACGAGCATTAAACGCCTAATTAAAACGTTATTGTTATACGAAAATTTACGTATGTGTGAGATATTTACGTAGTAATGTGTCAATGACACATAAATCGTCGTGTAAATGCTACTTTCAATATACAATAACTAATCGTCTTTATGACTCCTTAAAAGGAATATAATATTAATTAAATTTATGGGTTTTTCAGATCATTGAACACTAATCTGATATCAAAGTTGATTAAAAATAGTAAAATTAATATAGTAGATATAAAAATTAAAATAATGTTCAAACTTTTGGAGTAATTCATGTATAAGATAGTTTTGGAATAATTCATATATATTTTTCAATTTAAATTTATGAGCTTTTTGACATCAAATTAATTGTCCTGATTTGAAAAGCTCTTTAGCTTTTGAAAAACATAATTGACAAATCTTTTATGCAATATATAGATCTTATATTAATCATGAATATCTTTCTAACTATAATCGACGAACTTCTTTTAAAGACTGAAAGTTCTAACAACATAACTTAATTTTAATTACAATAAATCTTTTCGGACACATCACATATTGTAGTTATATTATTAAGCCAAAATGTGCTAAAAAATAAATGTACCTTTAACTTTTTGTATAACTTTAACTTAAAAATTTTTTAAATTGTAACTCTTGTTAGAAAAATTAAATAAACGAGATTATATTCAGATCTTGAAGAACTTGAGAAACTTTGTCCTTGTGCTTCAGTACAAGTAATTTTTTTTTCAAACAACATATAAAAGTGACATTAAAAGTAATAGACACGTTCGTCGATTAAGAATTTGTGATAAAAATTGAATACGTTCAATTAAAGGTGGAATTATATGCTGTTAATTAGGATCGCCGTATTAATTATTCTGTTGGCGAAGCTTCGATAATATCGAACAATCTGGGAATCGGGCCACCAATTTGCGTTCAAGTCAATAAAGTGCTGATTGTTTGGTTGCTTGAAAGGATCGAAGGAATCGAATTTTGCGTTGATCGGCCACGAGATGGGCCGACAGGTCATAGGAAAATTAATTCCTTCTTGTTCGTTCGATAGTCGACTCTCGCGTTAGGACTCTTGATGTCCGCTATGTCCTCGATGTCAAAGACATGCTTTATCTCGAAACGAACTGATGACGAACGGGCGCGACAATTCGAGAATCAACGTCGGAAAATAACGTTAAATTCTGGCATTCGACAAACGTGGTGTTTTCTATGATTCTATATATGACAACCATAGGACACCGCTTGTCAAGATTTTCTAAAATAAGGAGCGCGAGGGTGCAAGAACACTCATCCTTCTTTCCGCTTTTGCGCGAAATCGATCGAATTATCATTCGACTGTAGGCTTAAAATTTCTTTATTCTTACAATTGATACTTTATGTTTTATCCAAGGGAAGAATATTGAAAGGCATTTTGTCGCAATAAATTTCTCTTAGGAAGAAAGTATATTTTTTATGTATCTTGCGACATTTTGATTGTTTATAAGACATACGGTGCACAATATGTAGCTATAGAAGGTACGTAACAATAAAAGAGCTATGTGCCCTTATTCCTCGTACACTACCTCTACAGAAACTTTTCAAAAGTTGCTATGTGTAACTGTAGCTTTATTAATTATTTATACATTTACATAGCTGTCCTAGAATTCATGATCGCTTAATCCTAGTGACAGATGATTGAGTGAACTCGATTTAAAAAGTCATTACTTATAATTTTTAAATATTTTTAATTAAACCTCAAATGAAAACACAATATAATCAAAGAAATGGAAGCCTTATTCGGTTAAAATACATTTTGATGCCTAATAACATTTTTGCGTGAATTTTACGATTTTCCTGCTTCAATAATCTAATTGGTAGATAAAGACTCCCATTATATAAGGAATGTAAGAAATGTCCATGTTCGAATCCTGACTGGAATAATATTTTTTGCAATAAATTCTTTAAAGTGGTTTAAGATGCTTGATAGGATTAATAGTATATTAATTGCTTGTAAATTTAATTTAATTGAGAATTATGTTCTAAGAATGACAAATACTTAATCGGCGCACAATTTGCATAAACTTGGGAAATTGTAAAATTTATGCAAAAATATTATTAGGCACCAAAATTCGCTTTGATTGAATAATCTTCATTTTTTCCGTGTTATTTATGCATGTTGGTCGATTTTTCACTTATTATTGCTCAAATAAAATGTTTACTCTTTTTTATGCATATAGAAAATCCATTTAAACTTCAATCAGCTGAAACGTACATTTCAATTAATTTATATTAATATTATCTATTAATTTTCGTAAAGAGTCTAGTTCGTATAATGCTGCTCATTTACGATTACGTGAAGTTATCATGTGAGCCTGGAAAGCTTTTTCTTTCTTAAAAAAAAACGAATGGAAAAAGAAGACACGGGAAACTGATGAAAATGTGGTCGAAACTCGATTTAGCGCTTAGCTGATAGGGGTTGTAGTGCAGTGCTCGAGTAGATGTGTCCGTACGCAGTGGGACTCCTTAATTAATTAGCGTTAATTAACAAACGTGCGGCGAAGCTGTTGCACTCTGTCTCACGCCTGTCCCCCGGTCCATCTTCACTCACCCCGGAATTCCCATAGGATATCGAAGTGCTGCCTTTGAAGTTGCATTCGGTTGCAGGTTGTGGGAAAGGGAGCGCCTATTTCCGCGCAATATTCGATAGCGCTCCCTCCCAGCTGCCTTTAAAGGGGACTGTGTTGCTTGCTAATTAAATATCGCTGTTGCGCTAATTTCCGCGGTAATGTTTCTCCAATTATTCGAGTAAAGTGGAGTCGTCATTCTCTTGATTACGTTTGGTTAACGAGATGACACTGCCGAAATAATCATTTTTGAATAGAGTTTCCGCGGAGCAGTTACTTAGGTCAGACATTTGTCGCCGAAATAAATGTAACGTCCGTTTTCGCTCAATATAAAATTTATAATCATCTTCGTGCTTGAGGAAGGGGAAGTGAAGATCTCTACTTCTGTGGAGATCTCCACTTCCTTATAAATCTTCTGAACATCTTCCATCTATGTTGTGAAATGCAAAGATATAGATAAATATATAATATCGACGTATAAGTTTAATTTCCAAGATTTCTTTTTTGCTACTTATTCAAGCTTTGCGAAAATCTTTCCTAGCTGTAACGCTCATACCTGCCTCGAATAAGATGCGATATCCCGACGATTCTCTTTTTTTTTATTTTCTCTTTAAACTTATCCGAAGTTTTTGTGTTCGATTTGTCTGCCTTTTTTCTCTAGGGAGTAATTTTTGAGTGACAAATCGTTGCTGCACGGTGCTCGTCGAAGGGGTGGTAAGAGACAAAAATGAGAGGAAAAGAGTGGGAGGAGGGAGGGGATGGATGGTTGTTTTGCTGCCCTCTCCGCACGACGTTACGTCACTCCGGCGTTACTTTGCGCGGAGATGCGGCGGCTCGACGCGCGAGTCCATGCGAACAGAGAAGGGAGTAGGGCGGTGGAGAAGGTCGATCAATATCAAGCTAAGCGTTCAGCACCTACCAACCTCTGTGGTGACCCGAGCAACGACACGTCCCGCTCGTTGCAGCCGAATAGATTTCGCGAACACGACGTGGAAAACCGCGACATGCTCCTTTCCGTCTGCCAATATATTTTTTCAAAATAACAGTTCGTTTCCTTTTTCCAATAAATATACATACATATGTGTATATAAATATTGTATCTTCATCTTCTCATTAAACTGAAAATACATTACGCTGGCCTTGCTTTAGATGGGCATATTTAATCTATACAGGATTGAAAATGTTGTATTATAAAAGTAGTGTTATCAGAATAGTAATATAATATGTATTATAATATTTTGTAAAAAGTTATTTAGAAAGTAACGATTCATTACTTTTCCCATTACAATTTTTGTAATGTTGCAGGAAAAGAGAATTAAATATTAAAATTACATTATTTAATAATTAGTATTAATTGTAACAATCAATATTAAAATTAAAATCTCTAAGTTAGTCTCTATATAGGATAGTCCATTTAATTAATACAGTCAATTTTCTCCAAAAGTATTGATACGAAAAATTGTTTCAGATTAAAGTAGAACGGTTTTGAGGGGGATATTTTGGTCGTATTTTGGTCGTATTTATGTTGGTCTTATTCTAAGTCTTCTTCTAAATTTTTTTTCTTGATGGAGATGTCAAAAAGATATGAAGGTCACCTTCACTTTTTAAAATGGAATTATATGATTTTTTTTAGGGAATGGAGTTACTTTTTAAAAATAACAAATTACAGTTACTCGTTACCGAGTAGAAAAAGTTCCAAATTTTAAAAGTAACTTGTTACAGTTATTATTATTTGAGAAAGTAACTTTTCCATTACTCTTTTAAAGTCGATGACCACCATTCACAACAGACGAGTGCTTAGAGACTTTTTAGTTCAAACGCTATGAGTGGCTTAACTGTCCAATCGTGTAAAATAATGATAAAAGTAACTATATAATTTGTTACCGTTACTAATAAAATGTAACTACGTTATCGTTGCAGTTATCAAAAAAACACAATTACCAGTAAAGTTACCAAAAAAGTAACTTGTAACTATAACTTATTACATTACAAATAACGAGTTATTCCGTTACAAATGACGGGTACAAGTAACTTATAACTATAATTTCGTTATAAATAACGAGTTATTCCCGTTACAAATAACGAATTACTTCCATTCCCTGAATTTTTTTTGGAGGGATCCCGTTTGCCTACAAATTGATTGCCTACAGTATCGTTTGCCTACATCACTTTTGCCGACGGTTCGTTTGCACACATAAATTATTGCCTACAGTTCGATTGCCTACATGCACTTTTGCACACAAATATAAAATTGAAGTTAAGTAAGAAAATAATTTATATTTTTAGGAAATTTGTCATGTGAACAGTGGGGTGTCAGTGTAGACAGTGTCCGCTTAAAATACTTTTTCAAAAAAATCTAATCCAACCCCCATTTTTTGGTGTGAGATGGTCCTCATTTCGCGTAGAAGATTGTAAGCTGTAAGCAATAATGTATGTAGGCAATTGATCTGTAGGCAATAATACATGTAGGCAATTGAGCTGTAGGCAATAATAATGTAGCAAAAGTAACTCTGTTTCTAAAATTTATATTTAATATGCAGAATAATTAAAGGATCATATTTTGTGTAAAAAATGTCATACAATTCTATTTAAAAAAGGAGATGATCTTCATATCTTTTTGGCGTCTTCATCTAGAAGAAAAACAACATAATCGATACGCGTCCCTTTTGAACCGTTCCACTTTCATTTAAAACATTTTTTTTTATCATAAAAACCAAGCGAGATATTTCAGATGCTTGAGATAGATGGACATCCTGTATATGGTTTTCCATTCCTTTTATGTCTAATTATACTTTCCTTTATGTGTACAAGCATGGATAAGAATAAAAGTTGTAGATTTGTTTTTCACATAAAATTTCTTGTTTTCTTTTTATGTTACACTTATCTTGATTTTTCTATTTCTGAGTCTTTAGCTTTACGGTTTTTATTTTTTTTTCTGCTTTCTTTATTAAATTCTTCATGCGAGGAAATCGGAAAATCCATAAAATTCTATAAAATTTTCTAAATTGCTTACAACAGTCAAAAAATTCGTCTAAAACTTTCATTTGCTTTAATAAATAGCATTGAAAGCTGAAATATTAATAATTAAGCTCAAATATAAATAATTTTTACTTCCATTTCTTTTATATCTAATTATACATTCCTTTATGTGTATAGGCATAGATAAGATAATAAAGATTGTCGATTTATTTTTACACACAAATTTTGGTTTTTTTTTAAATGTTACATTTATTTCGATTTTTAATTCTTGAGTCATTATTTTTACAGCTTTTTGCTTTTTTTTTACTTTTCTATGTTCTTTATGTTACTTTACATGTTTGTTTGAATTTTTTTATTTCCGAGCCTTTAATTTCATTCGTTTTTCTTACTTTCCTTAATTGTTTCTTTCTTTATGCAAGAAAATCGAAAAATTGATAAAATTTTTTAAATTCTTTACAACAATAAGAGAACTGAAACTTTATTTTTCCTTTGTTTCGATGAATAGCATTAGAAACTAGAAATGAGTTTCCAATTATCTTAATTGTTCAAAATTGATAATTTAAATTAATTTCGTTTTCCTTATGTATATTTAAATTTTAATGTTTTTTTTTATGTACGCGAGCATAGATAAGAAAAGCTGCTATTCACAATTTTTTGTTTTCTATTTATATATTTCAACTATTTTATTTCTCAATTTTATGGCTTTTCATTTCTTTTACTATCTTTATCAATTTCTTTATACGAGAGTGTAGAATAAGATGGTCATAACTTATCGGTGAGCGTAGCTATATTTATATATGTATATGTATTTGGACAGATTATCTCGAATATCGACGAATGCGTACCTTGTGTAGTTAAGCTTTGTGTAGTTAACGAGTTAGTCGCTCGTAAGATGTCGGCGTCGCTCAGTAAATACTAAATACATATTAGACGAAAGTGTGCTGTTTCAGTTCTTCTCATTCAAAATCTTACAAGAGAATTAAAATATCCATAAAATTTTTTGACTATCTACAAGAACGAATTCTTTTTCTTCGATAAATAGCAATGAATGCTAAAAAAATTTGATAATTATTCGGATTAACGGACGACGTCGATGATCTTGACCTTAATAATTGATATACGTTATCAAGGTCATGATCCTGAGTGATCTTCAAAAAGTTTTAGGTGACGATCCTTGACAACATATGTTAATATTATCATTAAGGTCATCAGTACTGTGTTCATCCATCTGAATAATTATCAAAAATTTTAATAATCTTAATTGTTTAAATATTCTCTTTTTCCATTTTTTAAATGTCTTTTTATTTATGTCTTTTGGACATAGTGAAAAGCTGTAGATTTGTTTTTCTATTACGTACAATTACATTTTTTTATCTCATATGTATTTTGATTTGTTTGTTTCTGAGTTTTTAGCTTTGTGGCTTTTCTATTTTTTTTTTAGTTTTTTTAAATAAAAACAGAAAAATAAAAACATTCATAAAGTTTCTTAAATTGTCTACACCAATCAGAAAACTTATGAGAAGCTCTTTTTCTTTCCCTTGATGAGTAACATTTGAAGCTAGAAAGTGTTTCCTAATTAATTTTCTTAATTATTCCAATTATTAATTATTTTTTCATCATTTTTCAAAAATTTCTAAAAATTTAAATTATCTTATATCATTATGTAAAAATGTCTTATAAAAACTCTAAATCCATTTCTTCTTACATAAAAGAAAATTATATGTTTGTGTTGGAAACGGTCCACTTACATTCTTATTAACACAATTTGTGTTAATGTATTCGCATTTTTTGCAAAATTGCAATTTTTAACATATTCAAGTGTTTATTTAACATTTAATATGACATGATTATGTTATTTAAGCCGTAATCACACTACAGGTTGTCAATTATTGTCAATTTCAATTAATTGTTTATTTCATCAATTGTCTATTTTTGTCAATCACGTTGCAGCTAACTCGCATTCGCTGCATCATGATTGGCTAAAATAGAACCGACAACCAGTAACCGGCAACCTGTAGTGTGATCACGCCCTTAAAGATTTTGTATTAAATTGATATTCAACATTTCTTAATGTCAAAATGACACAATGAGTAAATAAATAAATGGCGGAAAACAAATAACGTAAAATAAAGTGTTTTAAAACGCAAATTATAAGGTAAATGAATAAAATGTAGATTAATTTAACACATCATAAATGTAAATTTTACTGAAAAAAATATGCTTCCACGGTTTACAAACTATATTGATATTATCTTTTTTTGTATTTATTTTCTTACATAATATTTTTGTAACCTTCGAACATATTCATCTTATGTTAAATTAATCAAAAATTTTAATGAACAATTTGAAACATGCGATTTATATTAAATTAAATTCGACACATTTTTCCAATAATAGAAGTAAAACTTTGACTAGATAGAATAATCTTTGAAAATTTAAACGGCATATGTAATTCCCTGCTGAGAAGTCTGAGCTAATTTTCGAGGTGGAATACGCTGTTGGAAATTAGAACCTGCATAACACAGCATGTGCATATGCGCTATTAGGAGACAGGCAAGTCTCTTTATTCTTAAGTCACTGATGCAGGTTAGCAGCATATTTTGCATTTATTAGCGGAAATTTATAGCACCTAAAACTCGATAGCTTCACGGTAATTTGACATGTCCAGGGAATCTGAGAAAGAATATTTCAAAACGTCTTCTGGCTCTCTTATCTCAAAATATCGAAGTGACGAGTAAATCTAATATTACGGCGAATTGTTTGCATCGTATGTGTACATATACCATCGTGAAACTGGGACAATGCAAAGACACGCGATGCAGTGCGAGTGGAGTTAATTAG
>NW_017304395.1:641741-642176 GCF_001594115.1 Trachymyrmex septentrionalis | reverse complement strand
TGAAACTGGGACAATGCAAAGACACGCGATGCAGTGCGAGTGGAGTTATTATAATTAATTCTCGACAATTTTGCAATGTGCTTAGATGATATGTTATTTTTGATAGGTTTATTTGATAGATGCTGTAAAATAAAAAATTTTTTATCTAAATAATATTGAACAGTTGACAAAATTGTCGCGTTTCAAAAGTGAACGTCACATTTGAAATGCATAATCACGTTTAATCTATATAATTTATCATGTAAATTAAATTTACAGTTCTAAATCTTTCCTTAGAGAACTTTTCATTAAATTATTAAAAATTTATTTAAAATATCCCAAAAAAAGTTTTGCAGTTATTTTCTTGTTTCAATACAATGAAGAAGATATAAATTAGATGATAATACATTTAATTATATACAATACATTCAGAATCATATTTTATCAATATAACTC
>NW_017304395.1:640491-641641 GCF_001594115.1 Trachymyrmex septentrionalis | reverse complement strand
ATATATAAATTTATATAATTCTTGATCTTTTACTTCAAATTCTCTCTCTCTCTCTCTCTCTCTCTCTCTCTTTCTCTCTTTTTTTTACTAGAGAATTTCATTATGTATGTAATATATTGTGTGCCGTTTCGAAAAGAAGAGATCACATTACATCGAATAGAACAATAGAAAAAGACTGCTGCATGTCAAAAGTAAACCTTTCACGAAAAGTTTTATCGTTTTGTTTTCAGATAGTAAAAAATAAAGATTATTAAAAAAATTAGATTATTGTATAACAAATTATTGTAATAAATAGGTAAAAAGCATATTTTACCTACATAATTTATCGCGTACATTAAAATTTATAATTTTAAATCTTTACTTCCGAATTCTTTATTAGAGAATTTTTCATTAAATCGCGAATCGAAAGTTTTTTTTATTAAATTTTTCGTTATAACGTAACATAAATGTGGAACATTTTGCGTATCTTTTTGAAAAGATGAGTCTTGCCATCGTAGCAATGAATAGAACAATAGAAGAAAACCGTTACGTCTTAAAAGTAAATTTTTTTATTAAAAACTTTATTTTCTTGTTTTATAATGTAAGTAAAAAAATAAATTATTATTATATTGTACGTATAATACATTCAATTTCATATTTTATCATTTTATAATTCATTATATACGGTATAGTTCTAAATCTTCGATTTTATATTTTTTATTACAGAATTTTCTTAAATCTTAATAATTTTGAGATATGTTGCGTGTCTTTTAGAAAAGAAATTCATGTCTTCCTGTCACATTGAATAGAACGATAAAAAAAAACTATCGTATCACGAAAGTGAAGCTTTCATGAGGAGCTTAATTTTTACAAATAAGCAAAGAAAGCTTTTATTTTTTTTATCCTTGAGCAACCATAAACAGCAACGAGTTATTTGGATCCAAGACGAAAATTTTTGCACAATCTGTACAATTGATATTATAAGGTTCTGAAAAATTTTGAACCTTTCTCTATCAACTACTGTAAGACTGAGATTTATTTACATTTTGCACTTCAAACGCTTTAAAACTTAAATACAATTTTCATAACTAGTTGGGATTAAGACAGTGAAAAGATGTATTAAATTATTATAAATACATTCATGCTTTACTTATACAATTTATCGCATAAT
>NW_017304395.1:627786-640391 GCF_001594115.1 Trachymyrmex septentrionalis | reverse complement strand
CACACACACACACACACACGCGCGCGCGCGCGCGCGCGCGCATGCACACACGTATATATATATATATATATATATACACAAGTGCAGAACATAATTGTTATGCGTGTCTTTTTTGAAAAGAACAACTTTGTTGTCATGCGGCAATGAATTGTAGGGTAAGAGGGAATAAGGGAACAGAAGAATCTAATTGAGGGGTCGATCGTACGATACGTTGACGTGCGCGAGTGAGGGTCGATTATTACCGTGACACCCGGTACACATGTGGTACTTGCGTGCAGTTTCCATCCCGTATATATGTTACGTTGTACAAGTTTCGCGATAACATGCCGTAACTATAAGATATAACTTTCGTCGTAGTTTCCTGTGTCCCAACACGTACGCAAGCATATCTTCGTATATGTATGCGCGGGGGTGAAATGTGTGTGTGTGTGTGTGTGTGTGTGTGTGTATTGTGTGTACATATACAGTGCTAACAATATCGCGTGGCAGCCAGTTAACGAGGCTGCTGCGGCTACATGAGACACGATCTTACCGTAGTACGGAGAACGTGCTTTCAGTTTTGTAATTAGCACCGATACATATTTGCACTGCGGCAGTATTTCCCTCGTCCCATTTATCTCATTGTGAAATCAAACGTAGATTTTTACACACGCCGATTACCTACCCTAATTGCGCATTATCTCCGTTCGTTCGCCGCGTCACGGTAAGGTAGTGTACACTCGCAAATTGAAAACAGTTTGAATTTCTGAAAATTGAATCTATATATCGTATTAGAAGACTTTGATATACTTGTGCAATTACAATGAATTGACTGTTTCAATACTGAGATATAAACAATTAAAAACTACACTTTTTATACGTGTCGTCTATACAAAATTCATGAAAATGTCACATTTATTTTTGTAGGGCCTAAACTAGCATTAAAATTAATAAAAAACGAGCATGATGTAATGAAAGAATATAAAACGGATGTTGTAAACAAATTTCATAATTTTTTACCGTTCATTATATTATTACGGCATTAATACATGAAGAATTTACGATCATCATTATGTTAGCGTAACTATTAAGTTCAGAATTATAAGTATCCAACCGTTATAGAAAATTAATTTATTGCGTTTAATTTTCCAAATATTGTAAATACTGAAGATGACCTGACAAAAAGATCGAAACGTTTGAATAATTTCAAATATATTAAAATTTGACTTGTAGATTAATGTTATTATTGTTGATTAATGTTTATTTTATCGTTCAGTTCTTAATTCGGGAATGATCGCGCTACGGTCATTTTGCTGCACTCTTTCGTTTTCTATTTATATCTTTCAATTTATTGGCACTATTATATTTTTATCTTTACGTAAATGTTTGTTAATGTTTTTTCGTATAGTATGCGAAAATAGATGACGTAAACACGCTTATATCCACATAAAATTTGGTCGATTTAAAAGACCGTAGCGCGCACACTTACGTTAGTCTTCTTTTTCTTCTTTTATTGTAGCCAGCCCGGCCGCGATCTGGCCATAAACTAGTTCGAAAATGCAGGTAACAAATAAAAAATAGGAAACAATCACGAAAAAGTTCGGCAGCTTGACAAAAATTAGGGATGATGCTACACCCAAGTCGAGACGGAACACATCCGTTTTCATACGCAATAGTACGTAAACTCACTTACGTTAGTGTAATTAGTGTTTGTAGTCTCATTTTCTTATTAATTATTATTTATAGTAATTATAATCATATATGTATTCTAGTTATAACACATATATGTGCGAAAATATATTTCGATCAAAATGACCAGGACGCGCCTACTAACGTTAGTTTCGAGCCTAAAAAACTCCCGGGTTAAAATAGAGCCATAAAATTAAAGAATGCAATTTTTCATTTTGTTGGCATATACGTATAGAAGCGACTGGAGTGGAGGGGACGGTCAGTGAGAATCTGGCAATATCGGCATTTGGCTGCGTATATTTATATTTTATTTATTTTTTTCCCGCGTGTGCATGCAGCTTTGGGCAGGCGCAATCAAACTTTTCTCTAACTAGAAGGAGTGGGGGTATCGCCAATGAGCGCACGATGGGACTTAACTTTTGGATGGTTTTATCGCAAAGTGTACTACCTACCTTAAGGGAATCCTAAAGTCGTCTGTATTATACTGACTAAATCGTATAATTTTTGTGTAACAATAATTTTTTTTTCTTTTAATTCGAAAATTCTTTTTCAGGATTAAAGTGCACGCATTAATACGTGTCTGTGAGGTGGAGTTTATGTCGAGAAAAGAATTTCAAAACTGAAGTCTCATCCTTACGATCTCTTAGTCCAATATGGCGCTCTAGAGCTGTCACATCGTAACAACATTTGCTTCGTATAAAAGCAATCTGTTCTTACGAAATAACAGACTAGTAGTTTGCATAAAAAGATAACGTAGAGTTCTTATTGTTAGAATTGAACTTAGACGTTAATTAAAAGTTATTGTTATACGAAAATTTTTGTGTATGTGTGGTAAGCGTGAATGAGATATTTACGCAGTGACGTGTCAATGATACGTAAATCGTCTGTGTGTAAATGCTATTTACAATCATCACTAACGATCTTCAGGATCTACACCTTTAAGTGTAGATGAATAATTTCTTGTAGTCACAATCGACATTGATTATTTCTTAACCAGGATTTGAACCTAATTTTTTAAGCATAATGCTGCATTCGATATCTTATTAAATATCAGCATCACTAGTTGTACTGAGTGACTGCTAATCGTATCGATTGTCTCACGACAGTCCAACTGATTAACTGTAATGAGCATGGTTGCATTGTGTGCGCCGCTAATTTTGCTGTTGCAGCTACGCGCCGGCGTGCGTGTGCCGTGTACACGAAATTAATTATCACCGGGCGAATAATTAATTATCGCGTTCGGTTCATCTCGTAATGTTGTCCGCACGCCAATCAGCCAGCAACGACAATAAACCTGTACGAACGTAGTAACTGACATTTCACAGCGAATGCACAACCGCAGGGTTTAAGGCAACAGAATTCCTTTCGAGAAACCTTGAGAAAATTAGTTCTATATTTGGAAAAATTAAATATTGATTTAATCTTCTTCTATTGATCGTAAATAAAGGGAATTTGTAAATAATAAATGTAAATAATGGATAAATTAATATGTTGCTATATAAAATAATTGAAGTTAGATCTATCTACAATGAATAAGTAGACGAATAGATTAGTAATAAATTATTCAATAAAGTAGGATTGTATCTGTATTCATTTCATTAATATAATTATTGTATCTATTAAAAATAATTTTTTCAAAGAAAAATAACGCCAAGTATATATGCGCCTTTTGTAAAAAAAAAAACATTTTTTTAAGGTATGGATGTTATTATTTTAATCAAAGTAAGAATTATAGACAATTGTGTTACTGACGAAATTATTTTATAAAATAATATTATTTTAATTTGTACAAAAGTAATGATATCAAATGAGATGATCTATATCATATAAGAAGGAGGCGCCTACACGCTGTGAGTGTATGACATTTGAAGATAATGATATCAAAAAATTGTGCTAATATTAAGACTGAAAAATAGAGTATATTAAGAAAGTCTATGTTGTGCAAAACAATAATTTTGGACGGAACTACCGCACTGATAATTTAATAATATACTATCTCATTATATTATTTGCCGTATCCTTAGTAAAGACAACAATAAAAATATATTATACTATATTATATATTTTTATATTATATAACATACTATATTATATAACATTGTATATGTATATATAACGTTATTTTCCTCAATGTGTTAATCTTTGACTACAGCGACACATCATTTCAACTTGATACTGTACAATCTGTATGATTGGTACAATGAAATTCTAAATTGTAGGAATTCTAAAATACTTTGAATTTTTCTTTATCAATCGCGTAAGATGGAGGTTCTTTTGCTTTCTGTACTTCAAATAAGGTAAACGTTCTAGTAACCGGACATGTACCTATTATGTCCGGATATTTATGCAAAACTTTATTTATTATTAATCTCAAATACTTTTTTAAATATAGTGTTATAATTTACTTATAATCTTTAAATATAATTTTATAATATTGTAATAAAAAAAATATGAGAGAGAGAGAGAGAGAGAGAGAGAGAGAGAGAGAGAGAGAGAGAGAGAGAATAAAAACTTCGCTTATTTTTATAAAGGTTTTTATCCATCCGTGTCTAGTTATCAATTATATATAATTTTGTAGATAATAATAATAGCATTTACGAAAAAATAAGTTCAGATCTTTAAACCTCCGCTGAAAATAGTTTTTGATCTTCTAATGACGATTTTATTCGTTCGTTGGTTTATTATCAGAGCTGTTCAACACAACAAATACTGAATACATCATTGATATGCTTAGGTGATATTCGTGTGTCATTGGAAAGATATTTAGCGTATCCTAAATATCATACAATCGACAGTAGTCTATAGTACGAGCACCATACTCCTATTTTACTTAGTTGCGATATAGGAGCTGATGATAATCTAATTATAATGTCTAATTATAATGTATAATATTGATAATATCTAACATTTTTTAAAGCTCGAATACAGTTCAGGCATGTTAATAAAACATGATGCCATGTCTACATTATAGCAGAACGTAATGGTGAAAGAAAAAATGCTATTAAAGAATATTACTGCACATATAAGAATGATACTTGTACTGTAGGCTACTGTGTCCATATCATGTCGATTATTTGATATTTAGCATACGCCAAATACCTTCCCAATGAACATATATACGAATACCTTCTGAGCATATCATTGACATATTTGTCGTGTTGGACAGCTCTAATAATAAGCCAACGAACGAATAAAATCACGTCGTTAGGAGATCAGAACTATTTTCGAAGGGTTTGAGGATCTAAACCTATTTTTGCTTAAATGCATTATTATCTACGAAATTGTATATGATTGACGATTGGATGCGAGTAGCTCAAAATGGATGAAATTTTTTATGCACATGTCCAGACATAGATACATATATGTTCGGTCACTTACGGAACGTTTATCTTAGAACGTTTTCGAACTTAAATGCAGTTTTTATAATTGTAGTTGAAGGTTATATATAATCTTTAGTTTTTACTTAAAAAATACTATCAAAACTCTATCGCTCAAAAGCAGACCTGTCAAAAGTCACAGTAAAGTGCTATTAGCGCTAGAGTTCCTAATAATAATAATAATAATTATTATTATATAATAATATAATAATAATAGTAATAATAATAGCAATGATAATAATAATAACAATAATGTAGGAACTTTAGTATTATAGAAATTCTAGTTAGTGCTACTGCGAGCGCCACATATGTTAAAAATAAACTGTACAGAAATTGTATAACAGAAATTTTAGAAAAGGACAAATATACAGTAAATATATAAAAAGACAAATATGCATTAAATATATAATAGAAAAGAATAGAGGAAGATATAATAACGACGATAAAGTGATGCTTCTTAAACAAATATTTCAACATTAAAATTTTATAATATCTTCAGTCTTATTAGGACACGTAGAGGAAAAAATGAAGAAATTTTTTTCATACAAATTAAGGCTATTGATTAATTAAACCTAATAAGAATTTGTTCCACCCGTTTCTGAGATCTGATAATCTTGGAAACTTAGTAATTGACACGATTGATATACACAATCGATTCTACAATATATGGTCTTATGTTATAAGTATGTGTACTTGGCACGAGATACATCTCTTGATAGTGATTTAATAACTGATTTAAGGATGTGCGAAAGAGTACAGATTTTCGATATTTTATATCGATATAAATCAAAATATGCAATATCAATAAAGCGATGTATTGACTGGAAATGATTCAATACGACATCCCTATCATATATTCCTACCCAAGTAGCACGCAGTGCCTACAAAGCATTAAAAAAGCGCACGTAAGCGCTTTTTTAGCGCTGCTGTGCTACTTATGTAGTTGTTACCTTTCTTCTTTACTTTTCCTACTTCTTTGGTTGCAGTGTGTTTCAAAATTCGCTGCCAGTAATGCTGAAAACCTATATGCACGTAACTTAAATAGTTTTTTGTGCTGGCCGATAGGCTTTATTTATGTACATAGTGAATTTTGGAAACACAGCTTTCCTATCGATTTAATTGATATCTGTATAGGTTCCAAATCCAATATGCTACGATATGGAATCTCAAGGAAACTCGAAATTTTGATGCAAAATATCGAATAGCAAAAGAGTAATGATATATATTTTAAAATATTGGAATTATATCGGAACATCCCTAAATTGAATATAGCAGCTATTTTATAACTTCTATTAAATGTAACGCTATACTCAGGGGCTCCGCACAATCAAAGGAATAGGGAATAAGGAACAGAGAATAAGAATTTCAAATAGTTTAGCTGTGTTTTTTAGGATGATATTTCGGCTTGCAGTTCAAAAGGATTATAAATATAGTATGTATGTATGTATGTACATATATAGTATGTACAAATTCACATTGAATTATTTAAGGATGTATTAGACGTACAGTTCTTTTAAAGAAAATTAAATTTAGAAGTATGTTTAATATTTATATACTTCAAATAAACTATAATATATACATATGAAAATTGTGTGAATAAGATTATATTTTTGTTTAATAACACATTTTTGTAATTTATTTATTTTTTTTGTTATTATTTTTATTGTTAAAAATTAAAATTTTAAAAATAATAAAAAAATGTTTCTTTTAAATACTTTGAATATTAAAAATAATTTATGCAAAGTTTTATTGCAATTCACTTATTAGTTATAAAGATAGAGAACAAATAATATATAAATAATATTTTATTTATTTACTGGACAATTAGTTCATGCATCGCAATGTAACTCTACGTAAATAATCTTGAATATATAATGTATTTATATTAAAAAATTGAGATTTTTGTCATTTATTTTATAATACATTTCCATATATTTTTATTAGAGCACAAATTTAAAAAATACTGTTATTTATTAAAATAACTTATGATCCAGATAGTAAACCGTTAATTTGTCGTATTATTTTTAAACATAATTTAGAATAATCTGTAATTTTTTCATAATTATTTTATTGTGAAAATATGTATGAAACGTCCAAGATTCAGTTTTAACCGTTATGGCCGATATGGGCTTTTAATTCCTATATAAATATTTTCTCATTGGTTGTATACGGTCTAATAAGATTATTGTTTAAATATATTCTTATTGTTTAAATACATTTATATAGAAAACGCGGCAATCCCTATTATATATAAAAAATTATTTTTAAATAATCTAACATTTATAATTAATTTTTATTAAAGTAATCTAAATTAGTGTCCGGTGAATACATCTAAGATTCGAATAAATGAATAAAAAATAAATGAAAATACTCATTCGAATACACTTCTTTTTTATTCATCAAGAAATGAATAAATACTTTTTCATTCCATTTGAATGAATATTTATTTTTTGAATATGATTACGAATACTTTCGTTTCGTATTCACTTTTATTCTATATTATTTGCACATTATAGCTTGCAAGCCTACAAGAGAAAACAGAAATCTATAAAAACAATGACTACGATTACACCGCGCGCTTAATCTGTCACCTACAATAGGCGTCCTTGTTTAACTTATAGATTAAACAAAGATATTTTTATTGGTAATGAATAATATATATCGGAATTTAATGTCCACAGACTATAATGAATGACGCGTCTAAGATATTTTATAATATGTTTATAACATTACTGTGACGTAACCGGAATTATATCGAAATATGTATAGCGTTCTATCAAATAGATATTTATAAATTAAAACTGTATTACTTTCTAAAATATTTTTTTAAATTTCTAAATTTTCTTCATAAAATTTGAATATTACAATGACAAAAATAAATAAAATTTATTTTTTTACTACAGTCATTACAATGCCAGTTATAGTTAAGGGTAACGATTATTTATTGGAGCTTTTTTTCAGTTTATATTTTGTTTGAATGAATATGAATACTCGTTAAATATTCATAGTTATTTGTAAATAAAATATTTTTTGAAAACCCAAAATTTTGAATGAATATATGATTACACTTTTTTTTATGTGAAAATTTTGAATAAATACAATTTGGACCTCAATTACAATTTTTTGTATTCAGTAGGCACACTAATCCAAATTAAAAACTGATTCAGTAAATAAAAACACATATATTGGTAGCTGATTTAGAAAAATAATCTGACATGAAGTTTTTTCGGATTCCGAGGTTGAGAAAAATTCTGGACGAGATTAATGAGCGCGATAAATAAAATCGAACAATGGCGATTGAGTGGACGTTTCTCGAGGACGAGGCTAGTGCAGATTGTGCGATACAAGCCAACCACGTCTTAGCGTCGCCATTACTCAACCGACAAATAAGATTTTATGGCCTCGCGCGCTCGACGACCCATTTGCCGGGCACCGGTCATCGACCGGCCTGGTCGACATTTTTTTCTTCAGTAAAAAATGTCGCACACATGGCGTGATATAAATGTTATAATTCCATACAGCTGATTGATAGTTTTTGACTATTAGTCTTTTTGGAAACCGCGACCTGTTCGCAAACCTTCATGAGAACGCATAAACAACAAAACAACGGCTTGTATGCTAAATTCTGGTTGGCTGTAACTGAATTTTAATTTGAGACATGACATATGTATGTACAAACTTGCATGATATGAATAATAAAAAACAAGATTGATTTTGATAAATAACGATTGTTGATATTTCGTGGAGAGATAGATGTTGAGGAGTCGCGGCAGGACATTCGGATATCTCAGATTCTCTAATATGATATATTTAATCTTTCCCTCAGAAATATATCCGTGCATAGATCCGCTATCCATTTTGAATTAAACATTAAAAATTTTTATATTTTTACAAATTTTGTTACGAAATATCTTAGATCTCTTCTTTCAACAACAAAGAATTGTTTTGTACAAACTTTATGTCGTTTTCACTTTTACATTTTATTGAACTTTGAATATTACACATGTTAATGTATCTAGTACCCATTATTAATTTCTAGATATAAAAAATAAATATGAAAAATTAAAATAATATTCGAAAGATTTTTTTCTTAATAATTCTAGATGCCCCAATACATTCGTTATCTACACTATTTTCAAATGTTAACACTAATTATAATTTACATATTTAAACATTATTTTATATTATTATTTTTTGAGATAGAAAATACGCAAGTTGCATGCTATCTATCTATGATTATTTGGTCGAGATTTCTCTTAAAACTGAAATGCCAGAGTAAGCGTCCTGCATAGTTATTTTGATAACAGTGGTTGATATGATAGACTAAGTTTTTTAAGTCATTTTTCCGTAGATTTTTGGATGCTGAATACGAATCTGGCTAAAATTATTTTTCAGATTTACGAAATAAATAATAAGAGGGCTAAACATAGCGTTTTAAACAATATTCATGCATTTATTTAGAAAATACCTATTTTTCTGTAGTGTTTCTCTCTATTATATAATATGCAGTCTTGAACTGCAAAATCTATTTGAGTCGTCCATGCGACTACGATTTTTTTGTCCGAAATTTGCAACATTTAAAATACCCAACGTTTATATGCAATATGTTTATATAAGTGACAATTTTACAAAATAAATGAAGTAACAATGTTACAAAATGAATAAAATTTTTTAAATTATAAATGGTTTGTTCGCGTCGTATGCTCCTACTTTCTCCAATCGTAGTTCTTACTCATTCAAACGCGCTTGTAGAGTGAGTAGGAGTTGTGGTAGGGATATGTTGAAGCATTTTGGAGTATGCGACGCGACAAATCTAAAGGGCTTCCAAATTTTCGAACTGTGGATTCACAGATTTAGGGTTTATAGATTTTTAATTTATGAGTTTAGGATTTTTTTTTTTCTTATAATTAGGTTATATAATTAAGCCTTATTTAGGCTTTCGGATTTGTGGATTGATCATGTTTAATTTGAATGTTCTACTGCAATTTTTACATTGCGTAAAAAAATAGAGCCACTACAATTGTGTTACATGTCCTAAGCGTTGCAAATCTTGTATCTATATGTATAAATATTGTACATCTCAAACAAAAAAATCGTACTGGGATAATTTTCAAAATGGGTTTTGTTCAAGACTGATATTATATAACACAATCGTACGTGTAAGAAGAAACACTGTAGAAAAATTGGTATTTTTTAGATAAATGCACGAATATGCTTAAAATGTCATGTTTGGCTCCTTTAACCTTATTTGTCTCGTAAATCTGAAGTAGTAGAACAATTTTACTGCCAGATTCGTATTCAGCGTCCAAAAATATACAGGAAATGACTTTGAGAAACCCAATCCGCATTTATCATGTCGAGCAGTGTAATCCTACAAAATTATTATTTTTAGATCTGTATCTAGCTCAATTTTTAGAAACTTCAGTAAATCTTTTCATATACTATTATTGTTCCGACATATTTGCATTTTAAAAATTAATCATTACTTGATATTTTTACTTTTTTTTTTTTAGTACTATATTTACTCCCTTGCTTTTAATTTTTGATTATAGATGTTTATTTTTGTTAACAATCTTATGTATTACGCAGCAGTGGGTATTGATTATTCTTTAGTATTGATTATTCTTTCTAACCAGTTATACAATTGTTGATAGACGATATTCGATTTTGGCAACTTAATTATTACTTGGTTTGAAGGTCTTTTATTGTAAAAAAATATGAGTGAATTTAACATCATGCAATGTAATTCTCACTATATTGGTATTGATATACAACCAACATAGTATAGATATAATAACATGAATGTGGATTTAACATTATGATTTAAAACTCATGACACCGATGAAATACTATTCCGATGAAAGATCTGATCTTATAGAAGTTTGCGTGCAAACTGCAAAAATTTAAATGATAAGGCTTGATTGCACCAACGTTACTTTCACTTTAAGGCTTTCTATCTCTGTCTCTCGTTCGGCTTTAAATATTGGTGTAACTAAGCCTAAGAGTAAGAAACTGATAATAGTACTATTTTATAATTTATTAGTATATTTTGTAGACGTGTATATATTATTTAGAAGTGAATAATACTCGATTTTTATTAAAAGTTTTCATGTTGCCTGCAGTTTTCATGTTGCCATCCAAGTTTGATTATCAACACAAATGATGACTGTACGTAGAGAAAAAATTGTAATTTTGCGGTAATGTATATGATATATATTATAGCATTATAAATATGTGTACTTATATATAAAGTATTTATATGTATAATAAGAAAGAAGTATTTATGTGTATAATATAAAATTAATATATTTATATTAATAATCGAAAATTTATTAATTGTCGATAACGTTAATGCTCTTCAATTATCTCTAGGCTTTCGGGGCTCTTCCAAGAGCGACAAAGATTTTCCCAAGATCGACGATCTTTAACGATATCTTGTCTTTCATGGGGATCATGATATTAAATTCACATCATGTTGGTGTTTATATCAACATCGACACGATAAATAGGTATATAAAATGCATAGTATGGACACACTCGTATTTTTTAGAGTGGCGAACTATCGTGGGTGAACCCACGCACTATAACTATTTATTTTGTTTTATTATATATTACAGTGTATTCCACTAATTTTTGGTAAGTAGTGAAGACTCAAAAGTGAATTAATGACATTTGTACTATGCATTTTATGTAGAAATAGAAATTATTGTGATTTTTTTAAATATTCTAACATTCTGTCCATTTGATTCTTATTGCCTATTATTTCTTTTTTAGTATGTTTTTTGAATATTGAGTATTCAAGAAATCGATAACACTTAAAAACTCTAAATATATAGCTCTTTTTCTTTTGCAGTCAATCTAAAATAATAACAATTCTATTGGTAAAATATAAATATTTTACTGATATGCTATAATGTTTGAAAAATTGTTTTTCAAACTTGTCAATAATATTTCTTTACTTTATAAACTGCGCTTGAAATAATTTTTCCATGTTGATAACAATATTTTGTGCAAATATTATGAATTAATAAAAAATAGCACAAAAACACTGTTACAAACATGCAGTGATGGATCTGTCTGTGTTGATTGCTTCGTGAATAATTGACAACACATATGAAATATTGAATACGAATACTCGTATTTTTAACACTAAATAAGTACATTAAAATTATTGTATGTATTTGCACATTTTTTAAAATATAGAGAAGAATTTTCGAGACTAGCTGCTATAATGACGTTTTTACACAATCATGTTCTAAAATATGTAGTGATATTAGTACCCGAGTAGCCGATACATTGATGAAAAGATGAAGAATTATGCATGTACGATTCTTAATGTTCTTTGCCGGGCCAATATTTTGTAATTTGTTATCTACACTACTGGTACCAGTAGATGGTACCATCAGTAATTCATGCCGCATTGTAATTGTAAAATATTTTATAGTAATCTAAGGATTATCAAAATGGTTATTGTAAAGAAGAAGGTTTATTATAGAAAATCTATTGCAGAATAAAAAAAACACGAATCAGTTTTTGTTAGATACGGTATTTAATACAATT
>NW_017304395.1:627087-627686 GCF_001594115.1 Trachymyrmex septentrionalis | reverse complement strand
TTATATTAATCTGTAATTTTTATACAAAGCAAAAAGATTAAAATTATAGTGATAGTATTTGATATTTTAAATAAAAAAAAAACGATTGAAAGACCACAGTATAACATTTATATTATAATTTCATACTTATTGTTAATAATGTGTAACATATGTTATATTACATTTATCTACATTTGTCAAAATTATAACATAAATTTTATGTTAGTTTTAGTTATCGACTGGGCGGATGATCCGTAGTATTAATATTGCATGATTGCATCATATATCATTATGTATTCACGTATGATATCAGAAAGTATTTTATATTTCATGTTTTTGTGTAACTAGAACATCAAATGGCCCAAATGAAAAGCGTGAGATATACCGGTAACTCATGAAACGTATTAAAAATTCCAATAAGCAATTTTTTACAAAATAAAATTATGTAATAGGCCAGCCTCACGCTATCCTGTTGCTACATTACTGTTCTTCCAATGCTTCGATATTTCCGTTTGCAATTTTGCTAGATAAAAAAATAAGGGCAAAGTGGAGAGGAGGTGGAGGGGGGAAGAAGAGAAAGAGGGAGGAAAGGGGGAGGGAGGGAGGGAGAGAGAGAGAGA
>NW_017304395.1:619725-626987 GCF_001594115.1 Trachymyrmex septentrionalis | reverse complement strand
GAGAGAGAGAGAGAGAGAGAGAGAGAGAGAGAGAGAGAAGGAAGATATCTGCACGAAGGCACAAAGCCGTTGAGTGACGGACGTGAATTTATTGCATCCAGACGAGACGAAATTGAGAGGGGACTGACCGGAAGAGGCAGGGGGTTGTAGGTAATAGAGGGCAATATAGGGAGACAAACGACACAGGTAGGGCATGACAGTGCGTCGCTCTTATTATACTTTCTTATTATTTATCATCCTTCATAAATTCCGTCCTCATTCCGGGTACTCTTACCCTTGGAATGAGGAGCGCGGAAGAAAGTGGGATATCAAACATTAAATCAATACTATATTAACAAAACATTGGAAAGAATCAACTGTAAAAATTATGCACAAATAAATATTAATCCTAATGAAAAAATTTCGCTGAAATTTTATTGAAATTTCATTAAAATATCGCTGAAATTGTTTTTCGTTTTGGAATACTTTCCAGTGAAATTTCATTGAATTTTGTTGAAATTTTAGAAAAACAAAATTAATTCTTCTAGGTTTATTGCTAAAATAAGTATTACTGATTAGCATTATATTCCAGAAGGCATACGACAAAAAATTATGATTAAAAAAACATTCTCTCCGAATTTGGTATTAATTTCATAATGCTCTCAAGCGATCACCTATCCTAAGCTACTCGTATATCCCAACATAGCTTGACCTCTGCAATCATATAACTGGGAACTCGTATAACTGTTCCTTCGATAATTCACGAATATCTATAGTGCTAATAAACAGTTATAATATGTCTGATCAAAGATGTTGTGGAAAAGATGGGACACGTATAAAAAAAGTAATTAAAAATGTTAAATGTATTTAATTGCAATGTGAGAACATAATTAATATTATATTGTCTTCTTACACATAATAAAATGTTTTATGTAAAAAATAAATGTAGAAAAATCATTTTTGCGTATTCATAATAATTTTGCAATACTTTTAATGAAATGTTAAAGAATATTTAATATATTTTTAGACAAATGTTATAAAATTTTCGGAAACATTTTTGAACAAATTTACAGCAGTCTAATTTTAGCGATTTTTCAGTACTTTCGCTGAAAAAATCACTTTTAGCGAAGTTTAAATCAAATTTCAGGGATATTTCAACAAATCTTCAGCAAAATTTTAAAAACAACTTCGATTTAAATTCAATAATTTTTTAGAACTTTTTGTTGAAAAAATTACATAACTAATATTTCAAAAAAATTTCAGAGAAATTTTAACAAATTTTCAGAGAAATTTCGATAGATTTTCAGAAAAATTTTCACAAAAATTTTAATTCAATATTAGTAATAGTTAATATTTTTGTGCAAAAAATTACTTTTATCAAAATTTCAGAGAAATTTTAGACAAATTTGAGAGAAATTTCAATAAATTTTAGCAAAATTTTTTGACAAATTTGCGAAGAAATTTTAATTCAATTTTAAGGATTTTTCAGTATTATTACTGAAAAACTTACTTTCAAAATTTCAGCAAATTTTAGCAAATTTTAGCAAAGTTTAGCAAATTTTCAGCATTTTCGCTGAAATGTCAATTTCAGCAAAATTTCTGCAAATTTCAACAAAATTTTCTACCAGTGAATCCACATGACAGGTTAGATACGAATAATAATATGATTAATAATGAATTTTTATATGTTTAAACTTTAATAAACTAGTTTGATTTGGCATTCTTTTAAATATTTATCTTTACACAGCCAGGTCCAAACAACTTTTAAATGACCTTAACATTGACTCTCAAAGAGGTCAAGATTATCAACTTTTTTCGTTGTTCATTTTGAAAAGTTATTAGCAAAACAATTACATGATTACATTGATTTTAATGAATAGTATACAATTTTTAAACATAAGGTATATGTTTTATATATTCTACAATACATATTATTATTATTATTATTAGGCGTTAGGAACTCGAAAGCTCATTGCCGCAAATACCAAATCCCGCCACTGTTCCCGTCCCTGAGCAAGATCCCTCCATTTGTGACCCTCGTACCCCATATACATATACTTACTACAATACTTAATACTACAATACTTAATACATATACTTACTACAATACATATACTTTGATATAATTTACATAATGTTTTTCTTTCACGATAAAATGGGATAAAATAGATATTTCACGCGAAGAGAGGTTCATCCTATACCTAAACTAGGAGCGTTCGAATTTCCACGCGAAGCGAGGTCTATCCCACCTCTCCCTTACTCAGAGGAATCCGACTTTCCACGCAAAACGAGGTCCATCTTCTCCACTACCTTAGGATGTTCGACTTCACGCAAAGCGAGGACCATTGCATCCCATCTTCCCCCTACCGAGGAGTGTTCGACTTTCCACACGAAGCAAGGTCCATACTTCTCACACCCCCTTTCTGTCTAGGAGAGTTCAAAAATATGTATCTTATGTTTAAAAATTAAATACTATTCATTAAAATTGTTTTGTTATTAATTTTTTAATGAACAATGAGCGACAGAAAAAAATTATTGATCTTGATATGCTTGAAAATTGAGATTAATATCATTTGAAAGTCATTTGAGGCTAACGGGTGTAAAGGAATATATATATTTACTCCAATAAATGTTAAATATAACAGATATCTTGTAAGTCACGCATTCTCGCATTCGTAGATGAGCTAGTCATATTATATAATCACTATAAATAATTTTCAGATTGTTTGTATGACAGAGCATTAGTATAAGTTATTACTTACAACTGAAAATCAAATTTTGGATGATTTATTCAGTGATCTGCATTGCGTTCTTTTGAAATATATTTAAATATTGTATATTAATTGATAGATTTAATTGACTTTTAAGAGGATTCTATACATAATTTGGACGTTATAATAATTTTAATTATTACGTACGTGTTTGAATTATAAATGACATTGATTCTTCAGGTAATTTTAATGTTATTTAAATTTAATATTAAATTTGGCTTTATGATTTTTAATTAAATCTGAATTTTTAATATTATAACAATTTTAATAATAGCTCTTTATAATTCATAAGCATTTCTGAGTAGCAATTTAGTTAACTTTTAAAATAGCTTGTCAATTTTAAGAAGCAAAAACGATACTGTGGCGATGGAATAATAATTGCCTCGCATGATCTCAGGCTAATCCAACTTGAAATCTACCAGTAGCATACTAATTCGGGTACTTTTAGACTCGCATGACCCGGCAGTAGCAGACGGATGGAATCGAGAATCCATTAGCGACCAATTGAAATTCCGATCCAGTCCGTTAAAGAGTGAAATACTTAAATACTTTCTTGAGGGCAACAAACGCTTTTTATTATTATAGTTTCGCGAAAGTCCATTACCATTGATAGTTACAAGATTAATAAATTTCTTAGCTTGAAAGTGTCGCACAGCAAATGTATAAAATTCCAGAATTACAAGTCAAAATTTTTTGTAAATATTTATAACAGAAAAATTTTCTTTTTCGCAATCCAATGAGAATTAATGACGAATAGTAATTAATTATTTAGAAAAATGATATCTTTTTTATGTACGTACAATAAGAACTGTTAGTAAAAATTTTATTTTCTGCTAATAATTTCTGTTAATCTCATTGAAATGTGAAAATAAAAATGAAATAAAATGAATAAAATAATGCAAAATAAATCAGATGAAAATGATTAATCAATAAAATATATTAATATCATCATTAAAAACTTAAAAAAAATTAAAGAATAATTAGTTTAATACCAAAATATGAAAGAACATGTGCAATAGATAAAAATAGTTTTTTAAAATAAAATTTGTGATGATATTATTAATGTTCTCTTTCTAATAAGATTTTACTGATTTTTATATAAATAAATTTAGATTCCGTTTAAATGTATTTCTTGAATCATGAATAATTAAAAATAAGCAGATTTTTATATTATTGAATTTTAAATTGAACACACGCATAGTGCATTAACAGTTCCTTGCGCGAAAGTTGCAGTAGTTTTTCTAAAATCGGAAATTACGGGGCTATGCCGATAGGGGTTGGGTGGCGGCAACGACCAGGTATTTAAATTGGATTCAATTTGGATCGGTGCCAGGCAGGCGCTTGTGCCAACCGTTGAAAGATGCTCGTAAAAGATGAAACTCTCGGTTCGTCGTCGGACGAATTAATCGCCATCCCCTCGGCAAATCGAGTCGCTATTAAAGAAGTCGCAATGCGAGTTTGATAAACGATCTGACCTAAAATCATCGAGATTCATGTCGCATTCAACACTGTTTTTCAACATTTACAACACTGTTTTTTGTCAGAGTTCTTGAAAAGTAATACCCATATTTTTTATTAATTTTCATTTACGTGTTTATATATTCATCTTATTAACCATTCTCAATAATCATTATCGATTTGATAATTAAAGAGTTTGTCGAAGATTTATATTTTGCACTTTTATATAAGAGAAAGAAAAAAAAGAATTTTTTAATTATTTTATTAATTTCTTCTTTAAAATAGATATTAATTTATGTTAAGTAGATATTAATAATTATTATAAAAAAAACCTTGTACATTAATGCTGAGTTTTTCTATTAAAAAAAAATATTTTTTTTATAAGAAATATAATTAACAAATTCTCTTTATAATACTTTTTCTCAATTTTTCGTAATGTAATTTAATTCTTAAGGCTTAAAACGGTATTGGAATTTCTTTTTATCGCGGTGCAAAACTGTCTCTATGCAATCCTAGTCTGGAAAATTTTCTATCATAAATATTTCAAATGGCGTTATTTCGACTCGGAAAGGCCCGGGGTCGTTTCGCGGACGAGCGACGACGTCCTTCGACGTGACTTCCGAAATTCCGTTGGAATGCTATATTCTCGGCAGCTGCCATCGAGGAACGCGGCCACGCGTGACACGTGTCGCGCGCACGTACACTCGTCAACTACCGAATAAAACCATTTGTCAAATTCAGTTCTGCCGAATGAGAAAGGCTCTCTCCGATTTTCTTTGACGTTCCGTAGAAGAAATAGGCAGCTTGCCCGGACCGGAAGTGATGTTCGACGATGCGAAATGATAGAAAGCAGAGCATCATCTATTAGCTTAAGGCCCGGTTGCTTCAACTTTAAGTGAGACTTAAAACTCTGTCTCGTTTTAAAACTAAAAAAAGACAGAGATAGAAAGAGTTTTAAACTTCGCTTAAAATCAAAGTAACGATGTAAAAATCGAGCCTAAACAATCTTCTAAAAAATATTTTAATCCGTTATATTTTATCTTTGTTAAGATTTATTGTTAGTTATCATTATTATTTTGGTGTTACAGTTCTGAATAAACCTCAGCTTCCTCCAGAATTTGTTTCTATACGTCCCTATCCAGAGTTTTTCGTCTCCATTCTCTAATTCCAATCATTCTTATGTTGTTTTTGACTTTATCCAGAAATCTAGTTTTTGATCTTATCCGTCCTTTCTATCCAATTGGCTTTTCCAACAATGTTTCCTATAAATGATAACATCGTCATAAATGATAATGATGGTAAAGTCGTTATCATTCATCTTCATTATATGTTCTATTCATTTGAGTCAATCCACTTTAATTGATTTAACCACATTCGGCCCCCTAAAGAATTTATACAACTGAAAGTTATATCGTTCGTCTCCGTATATCTCTTTCATTCATGACTCCATATATTTTCCGTAATATCCTATCATTGTTTCATCCTTCTTTGTGAGTATCCACGTTTCTGAGTCATACGTCAGTACTAGTTTTTTAGTGTTTCGAGTTTGCTCTTTATTTCTCTGTTGATATTCTGTGATCTTAATTGGGGCAACGAAGTAATATCTGTTTGTTAGCAAGATCCTTCTTTTTATTTCTGCTGTGTTATCGTTATCATTAGTTATCAACAATCCCAAATATACAAATTCTCTGATCGATTCTATTTCATTATTATTGATCCTCATTATTCCCTGCTTATGTCAGTACTGCTTCGTTGTTGTAAGCATATACTTTGTCTTACTGATGTTTATTGAAAGTCCCATTGCGTTTGTTGCATTTTTTAGAGCGGTGAAAGCTTTCTTGATAATTCGTTCTGATCTACTTATGTCAATATCATCCACATATAGGCGAGGATTTTGGTAGACTTGTTAGATTGTTCCATTCCTTGTGATTCCGGATTGTTTTATAACTTTCTCCAGAGCCAGATTAAGGAGTGTAGGACAGTGTATCTCCCTGTCGTAGTCTGTTGTAGGTTTTCATAATTTCCGACAGATTTCCTTGTATTCGGACTTTGCATTGAACTTTAGTCATCATCACCTGTACAGGTTGTCAAGTAACTTAGTATCCCAATTCCTATATTGCATCATAGAGTTTTTCTTTATTTGTTGAGTTATCTTGTTAACTTCCTATTAATGCCTCTGCATTATGAGCAGAGCCATGTGCACAGTACTTTGGCAAATATTTTATACGTCGTATTCAAGAGTGTTATGTTATAACCTATATTATATATATGTATATGTTAAACCTCGATAGTTTTCCTATTCAAATATATCTCCCTTTTTGTGAATTATACAAATGATTCCGACATTCCACTCATCTGGCATTGTTCTGTGTGTTCAGACTCCTTTTATCAGTTTATTCATACTGTTGACTAGTGTTTTCCCCTCTGGTTTTAATTAATTCCACTATTGTCAATTCCTGGCGATTTGTCAATTCTAGCATGGCATTCTTTACTTCTTCTCTTAATGCAAGGTTTTGTTTTTGATTGTTTTCTACTGTTGGTTCAGTTCCTTCTCCATCTTTTTGATCTTGATTAAGTATTTCCTAGTATCATTGTTATATAACATGCTGTTCTACTCATCTTTCTAATATTTTTTCCCTACACTTACCAGATCTCCATCTTTATTCCTGCGTTATGAGTCGTTCTTGATTTGAAGCTCTTTCTGCAAGTGTTTACTTTCTTATAGAATTTTTCCTATATTCTTTGTTTAATCTTTCTATTTCACGGAGTTTCTCATTCATCCATTGTTTTCTCTTATTTCTGTGGATGCGTTTCTCTGCCCTTCTCTTGTTTTGGTAATCTTCTACTATCGCTCGAATCTTTCGCGTTTGCATTTTTCTCTAGGCTTTCTTCTTTTCTTGCATTATTCTTTTATATTCCTTATATAATCAAACTATTTGTTTCTATCTCTAGCATTTCAATTACCTGTACTCACTAATTCTTCTGTATTTTGAATTCTTTCTTTTAGCCTTTTTCAGTCTATATTTATTTGCTCGCTATTTTCCATTGGGTTTA
>NW_017304395.1:616032-619625 GCF_001594115.1 Trachymyrmex septentrionalis | reverse complement strand
TGAATTCTTTCTTTTAGCCTTTTTCAGTCTATATTTATTTGCTCGCTACTTTCCATTGGGTTTTCCGTTCTAATTATTCTATAATTTAATTTTGTTCTTATATTTCTTTTGTGTTGCCTGATCTTGTTAGCTTCTGTATATTATATTTCTTTATTTTTGGGTTATCTTCCTGTTTTATATTTGATAGTCGAGTTCGCAGGATAGTTACTACCAAAAAGTGATCTGAATCTATATTTGCTCCTCTGGCTAGCTCTGGCAGTCCATCACATTGTCTTGTATTTATAAGTACATGGTCAATCTGGTTTTGTATGTTGCCATTTGGTAATTTCTAAATAGCTTTGTGTATGCGTTTGTGTTCAAACATTGTATTTAAGGTGCCTCTAGATACACATATGTACTATATATGGTCAATGTATGCCAGATTGTCAAATATTACACACATACACGCACATACATGCACAATTATCCATGAATATAGATCAATTTAGTGAGTGCGTGCAAAGTTGATTTATATTGGTCAAGTCTGAAGGCACCTTTACTATTGTCATGTTCAATGATACCGCAAAATTGATCAGTCGCTTCCCGTTATCATTTGAGTTCTGATAGAAGCACTATGTGCTTCTATTGTTGAACAGAAAGTCTACTCCCTCCCTTTAGCGTTCATATTGCCTATGGTTGTTTTGATGTCATATCGTGTCGAGAGTGTATCAGCATCGCTAATACACTCTCTCCAATTCACCATAGAAAGTTTCCTAATCTTCAGATTTCTCCTCAATTGGTGCGCGTCCGTTGAGTGAGTAGTTAAAGATTTTCTCTTTTATTTGTATTCTGTATATTCTTGCGTTTAGAGTTTCAAACGCTATCACACGCTTTTAATTCCTTCCACATATTCCTCATTCTTGCAATTATGATACAAGTTGTGCGATTTTTTTACCACAACGTCCTGTTCTATCCAACGTATATTTTTGTAACGCTAATATATCCAACTTATGTTCCAGCAGTCTATAATTTCCAGCTGCGTCCTGAGTACTCCAGTTCTATATAATGTTCGGGTATTCCACGATCCCAGTCTCATGTCCATTCGTAGTTTGCCAGTTCTTAAGGTTCGTCCAGCTACATCTTCCTAAGATTTCGTAACATTGTTTTTTTATGAGAAAGGGTCGTTAACTCCTAACTTAACTCTCTTTTCGAAGAATCATTTCTTTCTTCTTCGTCTGCCCTAACCTTACCTTCCACTGGAGTTGGTTACCCAATCTCCGGTGGGGTTACTTACACGGGATACGCTGGCTTAATTCTTGCTTGGAGGTGAAGGTAGAGATTGAGTAGGAAAGACTACGTAGTGTTATCAGGATTCAACACCATGCAATTCGCACTACCCCATTTGCCTCCAATCTATTACTATATATTCGATACATTCTATTACTATATAAAGTAAAGTATCGATCTTTCTCTCGACTTGTTTCTTAATTTCTATACTATTTACATTTCTATACTATATACATGGAAAATACAAAAGTAAAATTTCCGCTGCAAAGCTTTGGTCTTTTCTAAATCAAGCGCGGCAGAAAACGGCGCAGCGCCACCAGCGATTTTTACAATTAAGTTTTTAATATGTTGTATAAACGCGTTTTTGATTGTTGCAGGTTTTTGGCTCGAATCAAACGCCGTTACCTGATGGTCCCACGTATTATCTCAATATTTTCTCATCCTCTAGAAGTCTGAGACAATACAAACATTGTCCTAAGAACAATTATAAGAACATCTGTTCTCGTATTTCCCTCGCTCACTTTTTAAATTTAATTTATGCTAATTCCTAAAGATTAAAATACATGTAACGCGCACTTTTATCTCTTTACCTTCTTAAATACAAAATTCCGCAAGCAGCTATAATAGGATATGTCATAAAAAGAACAAAATAAGCTATACTTATGTTGTTTATTTTGCTTAAAGATTTTAATGATATTACAGTTTTTATGTCAAGCTTTTAAGATAAACTTATTATTCTTATTTTGAATTGTTTTAGAAAAAAAAATTCATTACACACCAATTTGTCTACAAAATGTTTCTATTTAACTCACATGATAATGAAAATGGTAAAATTCTTGTAGAAAACATTAGGTGACGAATTTTTATATAATCGCTTTACAAACTTATTTATGATATTATCTACAAATTTGTTTGTAACAAATAAATTGCACATTATAATAACAGAAAATTTATATTAATTTGCAAGAATTGAAAAAGTTCTTTTTAATGGATACAGAAACAAGTCTGCTATCAATTTGAATTAATGACAAGAAATTTATGATGCGCTTGTTTTAATTCTGTTGTTATTATGTGAGAGAAATGATGACACACGATGGCTGCAATGAATAAGAACAGTTAATAGAATATTTATATCGAGCCACCAGGATGCTGCATTTCGCGAAGCATCATGGGAATTGAGACATGATCCAGAGAAAAATCCATAGTTTCCAAGTTAGAGAGAAGAATAAAAACAAAAAGAAATAGAGAAATAGCTATAGAGTAACTATAGAATGTTCATTCTGCAATGCATCTGTTATTGAGGAAAAGAAATGTGCAATTGGCGAAATTGTTTGTAATGATCTCTTATTATTTGATTGTTTGTTAAATCGACAAGACATGTTTTGGTTATTGCGGAATGTTCATTCTCTTAAATTTTAATATATGACGAAAAAGAAAATTTTTGACTTCATTTACCATAATTATTAACTAGTTGTGGTCGTTTTTTGTGAGCTTGAGTTCTTATAACCACTTACTTTTGAAACTGTTGTTGGACAACATTTACTAATGTTGGAATACGGTTCCTTGTCTCGCGTTTGCTCCATAACGATTACATTCAGGAAATTTGGAGATATTGATTTGCGATGCAATATTTCAAATTAGCGACGTTGTGTTTAAGAAATATAGGCTGAAAATGATTCAAAGTTGAGTTAAAATGTTCCAATTTTTTGTAATAATTTATTATTAAAATAATTATACGCATGTTTACAACTACCATTGACACCTATAGCCTTCACATTTATATTTATTTTTATATAAATTCATATTATTAAAAGCATTCAAGATCCAGCTTCGATTAATATAGACTGTCTATTCTATTAATATAGACTGGTCTATTAACATAGATGATTAATATAGATTAATATATAATTATTCCTGAGTTATTGTGTATTCACATTATACGATTCTAATAAAATGTTTATTATTGTTTCGATAATTATGCAGAATAGAACCTTTTCTGAATTTTGACATTATTCGACTGCAATGTTGATAATAATCTTTGTTGTGACTCAAATAGTGATAATAAATCGAAGATTAAAAAATAAAAAAAAAATTTTTTTAAAACGTTACATATATTATAGTAGCGTCCCTCTGCTACTGAGCGCACGACTTTAGAATGTCATTATTATTACTCAGTATATGAATAGAAGTAGATATATGTGTATATATTTTTCGACCTTTCCCGATTTATTATCACTACTTGTATCATACCAAAGATTGTTATCAACATTGCTTATAGCGTAGTATGATATAGACCGAAGCCGATTATCATGAGTCTATTATCAAAA
>NW_017304395.1:592871-615932 GCF_001594115.1 Trachymyrmex septentrionalis | reverse complement strand
GTAGGGGGGGGGGGGGGGGGTCGCTTCGCATGAAAAGTCATGTGCCCATAAAATGTGCGATAAAGATAAAGTAGAATAAATAATTAAAAAAATAGGTAGACTATATATTTTTCGACCTCCGACTTATTATCACTATTTGAGTCATGATAAAGATTATGGTATTATCATCACTGTAGCTGAAAAAAATGTCGAAATTTGGAAAAAGTCCTTTTCAGCATAATTATCATTGTTTCTTTATTATGTTCTAATGTAATGATAAAATAATACTTGGAAAGTAAGTTCTCAAAATTGGAGATAAAAACAAAAAAAGTTTTGATAGTACGATACATAACAGCACGTTTATTTGCTGCGCTGTAAACCTTAATAAAAAAAAATATGAAATACTATCAACTTGCTATATTGTTAATTGCTGCGTATTTGATAGATGATGATTTCGTTTTTTTACAATATAAGTTGCTGATAAGTTACTGCCTAAAGTTATCATATTGTGAAAACATCAATTTATCAACAAATACAGTCTCAGTTGCTATAATTTTGACAGCAACACATGCTAGGATTTGTGAGCAACATGCCAGCTGTAATACAGATACATTCTTATAGGAATAGTTTTACAAGAGTTTGATTGGAGAATTGAACGCTACGAGTGAAGGAGAACTCATATGTTACATTTATATATACATTACTATAATCCATATTTACATTACATTTGTATTTGATGACTAGCATCGTTTTGTAATCACGGCTTTTATTGCAGATGTCCTGACAGTGGGCCCCGGGCCACCAGGATGCCGACAGACGACGACTATGGCCGAAGAGATCGTCTCCTGTTGCACCAGCACCCGATCGCACAATACGGATCCTCATCAACCCCGCTTTCCGGATCGAGCACGCCGAGTTCCGGCGGCGTGGGGACTCAGATTGGTTCCAACAATTTCGGTGATTGCTTTAAGCAGCAAATACAGCAACAATCGTCTGACTTGCGTTCGGTTACGAGTACAGCAAGCCAATCGGGTCAAGAACGTCACCAGTCGGACCAACAGACCCAAAGCAACGAGCATGTCGGGGCCCGAATGGTTGATCGACACGAGAAATCCGTGGAGAAGCCTACAATTGATTTCTCCAAGTGCGGAGAGAGTCGTCCGTCGAGTTGTGAGCGCTTTGGACATTATCAGACCCAAAGCGGCGAACATGTGGGAGGATGGATGGGGGTTGACCGACACGAGAAGACGGTGGATAAGTCTTGTATTGATTACTCAAAGTGTGGAGAGGATCGTCAGCCGAGTTGTGAACGTTTCGGACATTATCAGGCTCAAAGCGGCGAGCACGTGGGGAATCGAATGGGGGGCGAGCGGCACGAGAAATCATCTGATAAATTGTCGGTCGATTTTACCAAGTGCACCGCCGATGGTCGACAGTCGAGTTGCGAACGTTTCGGACATTATCAGACTTCGACATTTGGTCAGTCCTCGTTGCAGGGACACTATGGCGGTGCACACGCAAGTGCTGATCGTTTCACGCGATTCAACGATGTCAGCACGTTACACGGCGAACAACGGGCCTCGAACGATCGTTATTCGGTCTGCAACCCGGAGTTGCGCTTTGACACAAGTACAAGCGGGTCCAGCGAGTATGCGAACACGAATGCGCTCACGAGCTCTTTCGTTTCGGAGACGTTCCCATCGCCGCCGTCCCCAGCACCGGCGAACGACCGCTTCGTCCCACCACCACCATTGTCACCCAGTCCGAGCGAGAAGTACGCCTCGAGCCAGAGCTTGGCTGGTTACCCTTCTGCTGATCGCATTTTGCCCCCCAATTCTCCGGGGCCCAAGTATGGTGCCGACAATGCCGCTACAGCATCGTCGATGCCCACCAAGGAGCGCTTTGCTTCCGCCGAACGGCTGCTGGCCAATCAGCAGTCAGATACAAGCGACGCTAAGGATCAACAACGCTACGCTGGACCACCTGATCGTCTGCTCTCGGGATCCTCTCCGATCCTGGGAGGACTTCAGGCTGGACTCCAGGGCAGCGCGGTCTACGCTAAAGATACTCGCTACGCCGCCATTTCCGCTGATAGGATATTATCCTCCTCGCCAATACACGCTCCGGTGCCTGAAAGATTTGTTGACAAATCGGAAAGGTATTTGGGTGAGTCACCCATTCACGATAGGTATCCACGACAAGACCCACCAGCACATCACGAACGGTATTCGGCGATGGCGACGACCACTGAGAGGTAAGTTGAAGTCAACTTAAGTTGATTCTGAGCAATAATTTTGCGGATTTGTGAATTACTGCAGTAATCAATTGTGTATTTAGATATTGGATTCATATTATGTACGTATATTTAATGTCGAACAATTATTGGATTTGCTACATAATTCACAATGAATTATAAATTGTGCTCGGTTCCGAAATGTACTTCATGTCTCTTCCATTTGAAATGTCTGCAGGTTCCTCTCGAATTCGCCTAATCCTGAGAGCGCGCATCAGCGCTATTCATCGTCAGACCGCTCATCACTTCAGACTTCCTCGAGCAATACTGAGCAAAATCGACGCCTCTACACCGACAGAGGAGTCGAGACGGTTTGCCAGAAGTATACTGATCGATCCATTGGCTCTCCAGCGTCTACTGACTTCGGTCGATACTCAGGTTTCTCGGAAGTTGGCAGTCAGACGCGATACGTGTCCAGTAACGATCGTTTTAACGATCTCGCTCTACAGCGTTGCAGTCAATCGCGATCGATTGATAGGTTCTCTAGTGATCGATACCTGGCTGGATCATCACCCGCACACGACGGCAGGCTATCCAATGCCGAGACGCCGCGATACATCGTTTCCTCTACTGAACGTCTGTTGGCACCGACATCTTCTTCGTCGTCCTCCTCGTCAGAGACCGATAAGTGTGCGTTTTGCTTTAGTTGAGCTAAAAATAGAAAATGTGCTTTGCGCATCTTGATTTATTTTTTGTTCTACTAATATTTGGATTCTTAGTTTTGTGAATTATTGATATTTGATCACTTAAATATTCTCAAGAACTCTAGTTATTCTTCAAATTTTAAAACTTTTACTCTTCACACAAAAACTTAGTAAACCACAGAAATACCATAGTATATTCCGTAAAAACTTGGTACCATAGTAATATTACAATACACTGTTGAAGTTTTTTCAAGGATAATAAACAGATAAATTAAAAAAATTAAAAAGACATCAATTATATACTAGTATATGTATGTTTGTACAGTTTCTACGTTTGGCTTGAAATTTCTATGTTTCAATAAACTTTCATTCTCAATTTTAAATATTATCAGTATCATTTTCCATTCGAAACTTAGGCTCCAGGCCCTATCATTCGCCCTATACAACGACCACCGGCACTCAATCTTCGGCCTCCAATGAGCGCTTTGCGTCAATTTCGCCAACGTCGGAAGCGTCGAACGTCCACCGCAGCGGCAATGGCGGTTATCAGAATACGAAGAGTACCGTTGACAAATATTTGGTCTCGAAGTCGGTTCAGAGCAACTATGATCGCTACTCGGTCGGCAGTCAGAATGATCACCAGTTTGGCCAAGATCGATACTTTACTACAGGCAGTAGTGGCGACCGATTTCAGACTTCTTCCGGAACTGATCGTTTTCACACTCCTGCTGATCGCTATTCGCCAGCACGCAGCGTCACGGACAAGTACCTGTCCCTGCCGAAGCCTAAGGACAGGTTCACCGGCCGCATAACACCCATATCTTGTACCACCGTCGCGACGTCCTCTACCGATCGCACTTACGGCTCGTCTAACGTGAGCTACGTACCCCCAACTGCGCACACCCCAGTTGAACGTTACGTGCCCCAACCGCCTCCCGAAGTGCTCTATCCGGATAGGTAAGAATTGGATAGGCAACATGATAAGGGATCGCTATATATATGTATAACCTTAAAAATATATCTTAGAATTAGAAATTCTATTTTTTCTTTTTTAAAAGAATTATATTGATGATCTTACTATGACAATTTTAACAATAAGAAAAATAAAATTAATTTTAGAAATTTTCAGTCACTCTCTCCTTTCTCAATAAAACTGTAGTTATTTATTTGGTTTTCTCTAACTGCATTATAAAAGATGTTATGCAACTTAATTTTTGAAAACTTACATATATTATAAATAAATTATAAATTAAGTTATATATAATAATAATTTTGCGATATCGATATTAAAAATTATTCAATCAATTATTTTAATGTATTTTAATATAACCTACAATTTACATCATTTTATTTTCTAAAAACGGTTTATTTTCTATTAAAAATTTTTCACGTCTTGTCCTAAACTTCTGTCCATTTCCATTTGAGTGAAACCTGAAAGCCTATTTTCTATGATTGTTCAGATATGTAGATAGATATGTGCCGCCTGCAGCGCATACACCAACCGATCGATATGTACCCGCGAGCGATCCAGGGGATCCATACATGCGTCGCGACCTTGGCTTTCATCACCATTATCGGCTACCGCCGCCCTCCGGTTATCCGTATCAGACGCATTTCCGGTTCCGTGGATTTGCATACGCGACGTCCAGTCGGTTGGGCGGCAGTCCTGGGTCCAGCAGCTCCAGCAGCACGACGTCTAATCAGCGCGAGACGTTCGCCACGTCGCCATTGCTGAGACCCAAAGTGCGTGCTTCCGCAATCGAATTTGGTGCAGCTACAGGTGCTGCCGGCACCGTCGGCACCGCCGGCACTACGACGATCACAACAACCGCTAACATCGGTGTCGGCCGTCACGTGTGCACGAATCCAGCCGCCTGTTGCGGAGACGTATCCACCAATGGCAGAGCCTGCTGCCAGATGAGGAGGTCTTTGCCACCTGGAACACTACCAGCGATACCTACGCAGACTTCTTCATGGTGAGTACTTGCACGAGCATTATGAATTCCAGAGACCGTTCAACGAGATTCGAGAATATTTGAAGTTGAATCCAAATGCGTTTTATGAGATCTAGGATTATAATTACGTAAAGAACATTCAGAATGTGACTAAGACTATATACGTGCATTAAAATGAGAGGATGATGTTTTCTATTCGAATGAGTTAAGTAATTTAATCTAATTTAATTTATTGTGTATTAATAGAAATACACTGATTAAAATAGGCAAGAAACGGAATAAATACACCATTGGTGAGCATAAAGTACCAGCAGTACTGTTGCTGTAACGTTCATCAGAGAATGAAATACAGATACGATAATACGAGGTCTGGCTATTAAATAATGAGACTGCCTATGAAAAAGAGTTTTATTTTAAAAATTATTCTACAATTGAATGCTCCCCTTCAATGTACTCCCCTCTCCTCGCTACACACCGTTCCATTCGTTTTTTCCATTGGTCAAAGCAATGCTGGAAGTCTTCTTTTGTAAGAGCATTTAGGAGCTCCGCCGATTTTCGCTTCACCTTTTCCATCGACTCGAACCGGGTTCCTTTTAAGGCAGACTTGATCTTCGGAAACAGGAAAAAGTCACAGGGTGCTAAATCAGGCGAGTACGGCGCGTATTCGAGCACTGGAGTGCCTCAAGCGGCTAAATAACGCTTCACAGACAGCGCGTTATGGGCAGGTGCGTTGTCCTGGTGTAAGATCCACGACTTGTTTTTCCACAACTCCGGCCGTTTCTTACGAACTCGCTCTCGCAGTGTTGCCAAAACTGTCAAATAGTAAGTTTGGTTTACAGTTTGACCCTCTGGAACCCATTCAGTCATCACGATGCCGTTGATGTCGAAAAAAACGATTAGCATGGCTTTAAATTTTGATTTCGACATCCTTGCTTTTTTCATTCTTGGCGATGCAGGAGTTTTCCAGTGCATGGATTGCCGCTTAGTTTCAACATCGTATTGGAATATCCAGGTTTCATCGCAAGTGATGATGTTTTCCATCAATTCAGGCTCTTCATCTAACCTCTCAAGAAAATCTGAGCAGATCTGTTGACGGACGAGCTTTTGGTCAGGGGTCAAATTTTTTGGGACCAACTTCGCACAGACTTTCTTCATGTTTAATTCGTCATGTAAAATTTTTCTGACAGTTTCTTTATCGGCGTTTACAGTCTCAGCAATCATCCGAATGCTCATACGACGATCTCCGCGCACAATTTCATTGATTTTGGTCACTGTTTGCGGAGTTGAAACAGAGACAGGTCGACCTGGACGTTGGTCATCTTCGGTGCTCTCTCGGCCTTCAGAAAACCGTTTATACCATTCGAAAACACGCGCACGAGATAGAGAATTCTCACCATAGGCCTCTTTCAACAACTTATAGCACTCAGTCGGAGTTTTTTTTAATTTAACGAGAAATTTCACATTGATCCGTTGCTCGTGTTTTTCGTCACACATTGTTATCGGCACGAGAAAAAAACAAGTTCGTTTCTAACTTCTATAGAAAAAATACTACTACTGCGACAAAAACGTGTTTTCGTACTGGAATAGTAGAAATTTCCAGCTATCCAACGCTGCATTCGTTTCCCACCCTACTCCTTAGGACGCCTTCTGCGCGCACAGTCTCGTTATTTAATAGCCAGACCTCATATATCAATGAGACAAGTAATATATGATAATAAAACATATACACACAAAATACCAAGACCCTCGAAATATCTCGTAAAATACAATATAAGTTTTATAGAAAACTTTTAGATAAAAGTTGTAGCGTTTAAAAAGATCTATTCTTATTAGTTTAACCTTGAGTCGCATTGTCAAAATCAGGACAAGATCGTCTTAAATTTTTAAAATAAACTTATTTTTATTAAATTACCCTTTATCTAAATTACCCTTTTTTTTTACATATTTATACAGCCATTCTTTTTAACGCACCATAATTTTATCTAATTTAAGTAAGCAGTTTGTAGGCTAAACTATCCTTCTTGCCTTTGTTAGTTGGATCATCTTCCGATTTTGTTTTCGTGGGCTAGATATCTTATCATAAAACGTTTGATTGGTTATTTAAAATGGATAAAATAATGGATATTATAATGCTTTGAAAAGATCTGAAAAAAGACTACAAGAATATGCAATAAGAAATAGGTTCTATTTAAAAAAATTCAAGGTGAACTTGTTCTGACCTTGGCGATGCCACCCAAGGTCAAACTGGTGATATCAATAAATAAATCTTTTTAAATCTTACACTTTTATACTGAAACAATTTTCTATTAAGCTTATATTTTTTTAAATGTTTCAGAGACCATGTACTTTCCTCTTATCTTATATATGTTAAGATATCTGAGCCAAATAAGACCTATCTAATTAAGTTTATTAAAAAAATATTCTATTTATAAAAATATTGGAATAAATTAAATAAAAATCAAATCTTTATTTCATTTACTCATAAAAAAAAAATATACTGTTTATATAAAATATTTGTAAATAAATGAAAAAAAAAATTGTTTAAACTCTGACATTGAAGTTTGACATATGAATATAATAAAGTTCATATAAAAAATAAATTAATAACAAAAAATAAACTACTTTAAATACGAAGCGCCACTACGGTCTGAATGTTAAGATGTTGAACTATTATATATATGTTCATTTAAAAAAATTAATTTCAGAAATGATAATTACGTGCCGATATGATTGTCGGACTTTCAACGCAATTAATCTGAAATATTAATAATCCCCCCAAATTTTTCCAAATCTTAAAAAACTATAATAAACTTATTGTGAAAAATATTGCTTCGGCTGGGAGTCGAACCTGGATCTCTTGCATTCCGTGCGAGCATTCTAAGCCTTTAAACTACCGAGATCTTAGCAATATTTTTCGCAATAATCGATATGTATGGAGAGTTACGTATTGTAGACGAACGTGTATAAACAATATGATTGGAAACAAAATCGTTTATGTTAAATACATTAAAAAAATAAACATTATCTTTCTAAATCAGTTTTAAAATGATTATTAATCATAAAAAGGAAATTTTTTAGGAAAAATTCTTTAGTAAAATTCTTTTACGTTACTTTTAAGCATTACAATTATCTTTAATTTTGTCTGTAATTAACTCTTTAACTTTTGGAAATTTCTATCAATTTGAATACAATTTTAGCTTCTTAAAAGATAGCAATATTGAAAATCATTCTCTGGCCCACACGTAACGAACAAATAACAATAGCTATAATAATAATCACATAAGTGAATCTTATTGAATAAGTACCTACATTGTTAAAAAAAAAATAAAATTTAAATATTAATAGGATTCTCGAAATTAAAAATAATAATAGAGTATATGAGCAATGAAAGTGTTAATATAGCGCAGGAATTGATGCGCAACATAATAGTCAAATAATATTCACATAATATATTAATAATCTACAATGACTGTTAATACAAACTTTTTTGGACGTTTCGGTTTACTTTAAACCATCATAAGTAAAGTTGCGGATAATTTTCACCGACGTCTTGACAATATAATCCGCAAATGTTGAAAATTCGTTATGTTAAAAGTTATGTCAAAAGTCGACAGTCATTGCAGATTATTAATATATTATGTGAATATTATTTTATTATTATATGAATTATACACCAATTCCCGCGTTATATTAACGCTCTCATTGCCCGTATACTCTATTATTATTAAAAAAAAAAAAATACTTATTTAAAAAAATTGATTCGTATTACAAATCAAATTAACCAAGACTCCTTATAATTCAAAAAATTGAAAAGGAGGGATACGAGCAGTAGGGGTAAAGCGTAGAAAACATTCCACAAATAATATATCTAGGAAGTGTGAAATTTTTTTATTCACTAAAACGCGCTTACATGGTTCAGCTCACTTTTGAGCTTTCCTCAGAAACAACACAAACATAAATAAACTGTGAATAAAAATTATCCTATCATGGTGAGCTCCCCTATCTCGAGAATTTGAACGCCAAAAAGAGTGAAAGAAAAAGAAAAAAGAAAAATGAACGAAAAAAAGGAAATAATAGAAATATCGAAATAGAGAATGTGAAAAACTAATTTATCAAAAAGAAGATTATAGTTAATCATCCCGAAAATAAGGACACTTACCTTTATCACAAATCACAAACTATATATAACATTACTATAAATTATTCAAAAATCGATTCTCGATATTTTGGCCAGTCAGTATCAGACACAGTGAGTCACTTTTAATTTTAGCTAGTATTATTGAAGCTTACAAATGAAAAATTTCATTAAAACATTAATCAATTCCATGAAAATGAAAGTTGGAAAATAATCAAAAATCACGCCAGAAAGATTCATTACTGCTTACAAACGACACTGATTGGCTAGACGTCACAACAGCTCAAGCCTTTATAGCTTGTCTATGATCGGGAGGTAGGCCTTGGGAAGCCCCTTCATCTGCAAGTTGAGTCCGTGCGTCTGTCTCCTGATGAATATCATCTCCGAAATCAATTTCTTATGGGAGCTGACCATGATAGGATAATTTTTATTAACAGTTTATTTATGTTAATTTGTGTTGTCTCTGAGGAGGGTTCAAAAGTGAGTTGAAACAAGTAAGCGCGTTTTAGTGAATAAAGAAGTTTCATACTTCATAGATATATTTTTGCGCGACGTCTTCTGCGCTTGACTCCTACTGCCCATATCCTTTCCAGTTCTCTAAAAAAATTGTTAATTAAAATTATAAATTATTTGTTATTTTCCAACTAGGAAATTATATAATACATATATTATAATGTATTATATAATAAACTATGAAATGATATGTACTGGTAAACTTTGCAGCGAATTGTTATAAAAATGGATCATACACACAAGTTTTTTTTGTGTTAAACAAACGTGTTGTAATCGATTTCAATTCTTTAATCTCTTTTTATTTACTTCCTATGACACATCTTTTAAGCATATACTGCAAGCGTAAAGTAAGCGCGCTTTAAAGTAATAAATTTAAAAGTGGGCCTTAGTGCTGAGACTTATTTGACTCAGGTTATATATAAAAAATTGTGTCTGTGAAGTGAGCACTCTAATATTAAAATTCCATAGTTCTGATTAGAGTTCCCGTTTCCTTTTGACGAGACAAAGAGTCCTATATATTTAATAACAAGAGTTTTTAATTATCATTTAATTTTAAATAATTTAAAAAAAATGGGGTGCTAACTTTTTATCAAAATTTAAGATTGAATACTGACTTAATAGCTCTATTTTATAAATATTTAGAAATACATCCTGATACATAAAAAACAATTTTAATCCATAATAAAATAAAAAAATAAAAAATCTTTTATTTTTATTTTTTGCTACAATAATTCTGTGACATGTTAATTGTTATTTTATCTATTTCGAAGAATTCTTAGTAATTAAAACCAACACAAACCCAAAAATAAACGAGATATGTATTTAAAACAAATTTAAAAAATTGGTTATAAGAAAAAGTATCTTCTTATATAGTCATCTAATTACATTAAGCCCTAATAGTTTTTGACAGAACTTGTCGAGAACTCTCCAGAACTTCAATCAGAACTACTGAAAAAATTTTCAAAAAATTTTTGATTATTGAAAATTTTTGAAGTCCTACGTTGAAATTTTAATAAGTCGAAATTTTAATAAGATTGAATGCAATAAGCTCCAGAGTACAGGAACGTATTATACGGGGTAACCACTTAATGAAGTCATAGGACAGGATTCCCAAAATCATTATGAAATCTTTATGAAATCCCTATGTAATTGGATGTGTTGTAGAGTATAAAAAAATATTAAACTCATATTTTTTTTTATCAGCGTATCTCAAGGTTTAGAAGATAAAAATTAATGAGTAGGAATGGAGGAAGGTTAAAAAATTTAATATTTAAAAAAAGTGAATACCATTATATAAAGCACAAAATACTATAAAACTTTTGTATTAAATATTTTTTAATATATCGCATAGTTTCGAAGATATTTACTAAAAACGATAAAATCCATTTTTTTCAATGCGGTGTTTTGAACCGTCGGAACTGTCCCTCACTTATTTTGATGGACTTCGGATATGTTGTAGAGTATAAAAAAAATATTAGAGCCATATTTTTTTTTATCAGTGTATTACAAGGTTTAGGGGGTGAAACATCCTATCAAAAAAAATGGATTTTATCGTTTTTAGCAAATATCTTCTAAACTATGCGATATATTAAAAAATGTTTAATACAAAAGTTTTATGGTATTTTGTGCTTTATATAATGATGTATTCACTTTTTTTAAATATCAAATTTTTTAACTTTCCCTTATCCCCACTCATTAGTTTTTATCCCCTAAACCTTGAGATACGCTGATAAAAAAAATATGAGTTTAATATTTTTTTATACTCTACAATATATCTAAAGCCCATCAAAATCGGTGAGGAACGGCTCCGACGATTCCTTTGTTAAAGATTAGGCTCTTACGATGTACAATTTATTGAACTTCGAATTGGTATATCTGCGGAAAAAAAAATCGCTTTGAGATGGAAAATGGATTTTGAAGGAACTGTATAGTAGTAAATGATACCGTTGATGGATTAGACGACAAAAATTTTCTCAATTTTTAATTGAATTTCAAATATGGCCGAAAATGGCTTTTTTGGAAGTTTTGGGTTAAGATATCTCGAAATCTTGATGTGATAGAGCAATTCTGAAGCTGGATTCGGATTCAGCGCGAAAAATTAAGTAAGAAAACATTATTAAATCCCAATCTACAAAACCATGCAGGCCTATGTAATTATTCTAAAGTAGGAGAACAATATATGCAACGATTTTATACACAAGTGACGCGATATATATTCGGTTGCACTTTTTTGTATATACATATAGAACTCTAGGGATGCGTTCCAAATTTGTGCATCAAACGCATAGAATAGTCCTAAAATGTAATAAATGTATTATAATAAGCTTTGAGCCATAAGAGAATATTAGTCAATCACAGTCGAGTGTAAGGAGAATAATCAACCATGATTCGTTGATTTCTTATGGTTTAAGGTTTATTACATCTAGCGTGCGTTTACTTTTTATGCTCACGCGCTGTAAGCTTTATTCTATTTTTATTACTTGCTACTTACGGAAAAAGGATAGAATAAAGCTTACAGTGCGTGAGTATAAAAAGTAAACGTACCCCTATGTTATGGGACTGTTCAAGACTTATGAACACAAACGCGATTGCGTACATACATATGACTCAGCGCTTGGGTCTGCAACAGATAAAATTTCTATAACAGTAATCTTAAGACGTGAACTTAAATCGCTAAGCCAATCAGAATAATACTTTAGAGTATTACGTACTCTAATGGAAATAAAAATAGCAGTAAACTTATCCATAAGGCGAGTTTCAACCTAGGCGAATAGAAATTTTATTGCCTTATTGCGAGGTTATGGATAAATTTATTGTTATTTCCATTTTCGTTAGATTACCGTTAGTAGACCATTTCCGTTAGTAGACCTAAAACAATATCCTAATTAACTTATCGGTTTAAGTTTACGTCTTACGGTCACTGTTGCGGAATTTTGTATACAGCAGTCTTTACGCAATATGTAGTAATCTCAGCTGCAATGATGCCATTTCAGAGAGGCTTTAATCCGCAAACACACTAGAGTATTAAGCCTTAAGAAATTGATCAATCACAGTCGAATGTGAAAAGAATAATAGACTATGATCAATTCTTAAGGCTTAAGGCTTACTACTTTATTGCGTTTGCGAGGTTACACAGACATAGTATAAATAAACCGAGCATTGCCATATGCCAAACAAGGATATCGGTGGCTGGAGGAAAACGTTCCACCTCGTGCGAGGAGGAAACACAATTAGATTTTCTCTTTCTAACAGTGGAACGTTAGAGAGAGAATGAAAAGTCCAATTGTGTTCTCTCCTTCTCGCACGTGCCGATCTCACGTCGCTCGGAGTGCGTTCCGTTTCATACATGATGCACATATGTATTAATTTTTTCCTATTGTTCATTAAATATTAAAGAAGAATAAATGATATATCATGTGAAATCATGTGTAATTATATGAAATCACTTGTAATCAGATGAAATCATTTGTAATCAGATGAAATTATATAAAATCAAATGAAATCATGTAATCGGTAGAACATTTCAGCTAGTGGTTACCTCCTCGGTGTTTTATTAGTAGTTCTTAATAAAAAGTTTTTATATAAAAATATATATAATATATAATAGTATAAGTATATATTATATTACATACAATTTTATACACTTAGAAAGCAAAATACTTGTCTTGCAAATGTTAGAAATATTTTAACTCTAATAAAAGCCGCCTTATTAAAAAGACGTAGTAATGTCTGAAGCAAAAAAATTCTAATTCTTTTCTCTTTTTTTCCGAAAAGCATACGATATATCAAATTTCAAAGCGAAAGAGGTTCCCTCCCGCTGATTAGCCGCAAATTTTGATGTAAAAGGAGGTATAATAAGAAAAAAGAAATATTGATTACGGCGAGCTTAAGAACAGGCAAAAGCTGTAGCATGTGTTGAGAGCTTGCGAATGTAACCCGAGGATTATAGAGAAAGCGAAGCGCCGGATAGGGAAGGAAGAACGGGGTAAAATGGGTTAGCTTCCGCAATGCACATGCTCAAGTAATAATGCGCTTGTATAATAAAGCTCACGAATTAGAATGGAAGAGCCTCCTAATTGAGGGATAAATGTTATTTATGGGGTCGATGGAAAGCTCAAGAGATTTTGGTTTAATGTAGCATTTTCTTCACTCCTCATGATTCCTTTAGATTTGACTGAGAATAATTTTAATTCTCTCCCTTCTCTGTCTCTCTTTTCTTCACCTCTTGAAATGTGTCATATCATTAAGAGTTATATTTTTCTAGATTAGTAGAAATAAAATGGAGCGCATTAGCAATTTACATAAAGGCATAATTATATTTTATTCCATAAACAGATTAATTGATGTAATGAGCTACACCATCAAAAGAGTTTCAGTGCATAACGTTCTTCATTATTGAGAATGCTTGGAACGACTGTTAAAACGATATCTCGATATGGAAGATAAAACAGGCCAGATGATACTCCATTAACCTGATTGCCGCGACGAAAGTGCATGATCTTTTCGAGGCTTTTGTTTTTTGTGCTGCCAAATGCGGACTCGCGTCCTAAATTCCGATTTGCGCTAAAAATGACCGTTCCTTTGAATCTTGGAGGCCGCGTCGGAAATAAAACGCGGTTGATAATCGACAAGGGTTTGCCAGACGTAGAAACAAATTATAAGCCAATTCAAAATACTGTTGAACAAATACAATATTGTTCAAATAAATCAAAGCTATGCTTGATAATAGAGAGATTTACTAAACTTCTTGTCGTATACTTATGTCAAAAATAATATTTTACAGTTTTGACAAATGTGAAGAACGTTCTCTGAAAAAATTCTCTGTTATAGGAATATTGCAATTTTAGTGATACTCGTATTGCGCATTGATGTTACCTACATTGGTCAATTGGCATAAAATTACGGTTAAAACCTACAATAAGATTCACCTAAGAAACAAAGAACGTAAAATTAATAATTCGGATTTTCGGACAACTTATTATTCGCAGCTAACACGATAATGTTAATTGAAATTCGTAAGATTTCCGTGGATTAATTATAAGCGATGATCCCTAAACAGCTTTCGCAAAGTCAACTTTCGCAGAGTTGGTCACTTCTGCTTCTTCATTCAAATTTCATCAAAATTAATCCAGACTGCTGCATTACGATCTACTCGCGGTGGCAAGAGCTGACAGACCGACGGATGGGAAGGATAGGGATAAAGAGGAGGCAGACGAATGACCCGGAAGTTGTAAGAGGTAGCATCCGGGCATTGTCTTGCACCGGTAACAACGATGTTCCACAAGCTGCTGGCAACTTCGGTAATTATGTCGTGTTCGTGAGTTTAACTGGTCCCATCGCACGAAATTGCAATCTGACACCGGCCGTAGCCATGTCAGTTTCAATTAAGGATTTTATCCTTGTTCGCCTATCATCTCTGCACCACTCTCTCGCTTTTCTGACTCTTAACAATTGTTGAGACAAAATTTCTAACGCGATCTCATCCTTAATGTGACCACTATTTCGACGTATTTACTATTGCAGTATTGAGCCGAGTGTCCGGTTAAAGAACGTTCCAGAAAATTGGGAATTAAACTCTCTTCTGATAAGCCAAAAATAATCACTGCGTTATAATATATCTTATTTCTTGAAAATAGTACGTTAGATTTTATATCAAGGTATAGACTTATTGAAAATGTAAAAGCAAAATAAAAGAAATAAGTAATAATAATATTTTTCATTTAATTTAATAAACATTTTTTATAGTCGCCAAAAGTTATAATTTTAAATTATAACGTAAATATAAATTATAATTTTTAAATTATAAAAAATTTTAAATTATATTAAATAATAATGATAAAATAAATTATTATAATGTTAATTAAATTTTATAATGATAAATTATAATAATAAAGTTAAAATAATTATAGAATTATTATTAAAATTATAATAATAAAATACTATTTCAATAATATAAAATGTTATTATAATAATAAATTACAATAAAATTCTCTCACAAATGGTATAATTAATTTAATAATAGTAATAGAAATTTCTTCTGCAAATCGCATGTATCTAATTATCGAGATTGATGTATTCAGAATTACATCTTTTTAATGTGACTGAATATTCTATAAATAATTTTTTATTTTTGCGAGGAATTAGAGCAATAGAAAGAAATGGAAATACTCTTACAATCGAAACGTTCTTACAATCTAGCTTTTGTGTTGGCTTGTATAGTATTTTTATTTTGAATCAAAGTAAATTCATAAGTATTTTTATAAACAAAAGTACCGATGTGCTTAGCAAGGTGTGAGAAACAAATTTATCTCATGATGACCTTAGCGATTATGAATTGACACCTTTTAAGGTTTATTACCAACGATTCTCCCTTATTCTGTCCATACATTTTGACACGTTCGAGATGCACTTCCGACATACTATTATCGTCTAATAATAAGATAACTGTAATGATAACTATATTAGCCGTCAAACTATATTAGCGTCGGCATGATCGATATAATAATGCGCATTGTTCAATTATCAGAATAAGTATATATAACATTCTTTGTTATAATTTAACTTGTATATAAAAAAAAAGCGTAAATAATTAATATTTTGTCATTTTATAAAATATAAATCCAAAATAAGAAAATGTATTTTTAAGAATATTTTATTATTTCTTAAAGTTTCTTTCTTCGAAATTTGCACCATATTTCTTTCGAAAACGAATTTTAGAGAAGAAGTCAAAAACTCGAATCTCCTTTGTTTTTTATAAATTCAGGACAATTTGTTCCTTAATAGCGGCCATGTTAAAATCGAAAAATATGGTCTTTATAAACAATTACGGCATTTGACAATTCGAGCAGCTCAAAGGGACAAATAAATCAAAGTTTCGGGTGAGGAAGATAGAATTCATAATTAAATTAATACACGTTGTATATACTTATATTATATTTTACATAATAAAAAATATAAATGTATATACATACGCGTAAATCTGTATTTTTTAAATATACAATGTGTATAAATAATATATATTTGTATAAACTTAAATTAATATTCATGTGTATATACTTATATAATAAAAATATATATATAATATACGTTAACGTTTCAATTTTTCGAGCGATTGTGAAAGCGTGAAGATAATATTTCCATAACAATCACATAGAAAGATAATGATATTTATTTCTTGGATTATAAATTTCTGAACGTGGCATATATGTAGTATCAGCAGTACATAAAGCGATAAACAAAATCTACACGGTTCTGTCCCCTACTTACTGTGGGTTGCATAATAATGCGTCAGATAATGCAATAGTAGCCCACTGGTTTGGAGGCTTTTAGCGGAATCTACGCAAACCACGGAATCCTATTAGATCCCATCATCATCTATATATAGGCTAAAATGTTATTTGCTTATGCATTACTGCAAAATCGATTATTGCAAAAGTATACGATAGTAAGGCGGAGGTTCTAATTGGGAAGATCGGAAAATATACTCGAATTTTATCGTAGAAATTATTACTGTAACTATCTAATTATGCATAAATATTCGTTATCTAAAACATATTAAAAAATATTATTTTCTTACTATTAATTGTTATTCATTTAATATTGTAACCTGTTTTCTTTTGTATCAATCTTCATATTATAGGAAAGAAGCAGATTAAGATCATTATAATGTATTAATAAGGAAATATTCAATATTATCATTCAATATTTATTTTCGCATAAAAATATTTATAGAAATAAAGTTATCAAGTAAATAATTTAATAGTCAACATTCTTCACGTTTGCTAATGATTACTGGTTTTTATTAGTGAATTTAATACGCCAATATATACGTCATAGATGGAATAATGAATTAGCTTATGTTCAAAAGAAAGATTTCATCTTTTATTTTTGTCCTAATTGATTTAATAAAATTAAAAGCGCTGAAATATATGTAGTTGACTCAACTATGTATACAATTCACTTTTCTTTGCTTGTGTTAATTTGTATTTTTGTATGAAAGTGTTCAATAAACGAAAATGCGTAAAAATAATTTTACAGTATTGAGAAATATGTAAAAATAATTTTACAGCATTGAGAAATAAATGTTCTAATTCGATAGGCAGGTGAAAGTGAACCTTCAATTTGCACAAGAATGATATCCTTTCTAACCATATACTGTACACCTATATATACAAACTCTGTAGCGTTTGCTACGAAACGAGTTGCGTAAGAATCTCTATTAGCCTTCACATTTATCTTGTCCTTGTCTTTCCTTTTCTTTTGTCTTCTTACATCGTCCCCGTCTATTTTCTGTCCTTCATTTCTCTTTATGTTCTCTCATATTCTCTCCTTTTCTTCTTATCTTACCTTCTCTCTTCTCTGCTTTTTTTCTTATTTTCAATCTAGCTTTGTGTGCGCGTGTGTACTTTTCCTGCTCTTCGTTCTTTTTCTTTTCTCCATACTCTTTCTATATCTTCCTTCTTTTAAATCTATTTATAAGTATTCCTTCACTGAGTCTCTTTGTTGTGAAGTCTCTCCTTCAATTTGTTGCACTCTCATCGCACTGTTGTTTGAACTTCTCAAACTTACTTGATAGGATTAATGTTGTCATTATAACGTGCTCATTGTTGAAAATTTTCATAAACAAAAGTTTACTTTATCGTTAAATTTCTTCATCATTACATATATAAATTATACAATACTCTTATACGTTCACGAAAGAGCACAAAAATATAAGAGAACTTAAATTAAGTTTTGATAATACAATAGTTATTTTATTCATAAGAATTTTGCCTAGTAAATGTCTTAATAAAAATTCTTTTTAAATTTTTAAACCTTTCAAACACATCTAAATTTCTTTAAGGTATTAATCTCTCTTTCTTGTTTATTTCCTCGAGAAAATTGACGAAACGATCTAGCTCTGTTCCAACAACTTGTAGGCAACAGATTGCAATTCCGCTGAGTGTTGGCAGTATTTCTAGAAATAATGTCCCCTAATTCATGGCTTTACGTAGTCCAAATCACCTACGTATTCTAGATTCCCTAGATTCTTAATTACGTCTCACTAATTCTGATTAGTCGATCGATTAAATATCAGAACTGCCAACTACAAAATTGGATCTGATAGTTGTAAAGACTAATGTCAACGTGAGAACTAAATACAGTTTGTCTCAAAAGAGGAAGAAAAAAGAAACGTTCTAATACATTAAACTGTTTAAACTGCTGTTGGCACTTCTGCAAGTTGTGTGTGATCGTCGATTAATTTAATCAGAAATTGATGAAAGAGGACTTTGGTGAGACCAACCCGTAGGCTGCTTTTATCAACACAAGTTAATATAATTAGTTGATTAATGCCAGTTTCTATTAATAGTTTAAATTAACTTTAATCTTGGTTTTATTCTTCGTCTTTTTCTAATTTTTAGAAAGAGTCGAGGCTTTATTCTTGCACTAAACTGCATTAGAACTTTTTTCTCACTTTAGATAAATATTAAACATATCTATTTTAATTTTAATTTTAGGATATTGATTATATAATTTTTTTCTCTAAAGTGGAAACATGAAAAGTGAAAACTGTTATATGTACATATACATACACATACGAAAAATTTTCACTTCTCTCGTTTTTATTCTAAGAAAAAGTTACACGATTGATCCCCTAAAGTGTATATATTCTATAGCTTAGCTATAAAAACAGATCTTATATTTAACATATCAAGAGGTAGTATCCATTGACGTTGCTCAAGTCTCAAGATGATTTTAAGCTATTAGGCTTGTTTGTGTTGTTTAAAATCCCCATAAATGTTTGCACTAAATTGAGATTTATGAGAAATAGATATTCGGATATTGAAGAGAGAGAAAGCAAAGATGCTAAGTGCAGAAAGTGCAAGTAACGCGAACCCACTTAAGATATAAAAATCAATCAAAGAGCCGCATTAGCATCATAAGACATTGTTTAAGACGATTTTGAAATTAAGTACGGACTATAAATACCGATCAAAATGTTTTGCACTCTCATCACACAGATCTCCAAAGTCAATTTCAGATCTGCTAGGAATATTAACATAAAATAGAAATTATTTTTTTCAAAATTAATAAATTACCATACTGAAAACGTTTTTTAATAAAACAAATAGAAATAGCCCAATTATGCCTGTTATGCTTATTGGTCTATGCACAGTTGCCCAAAAAAAACGTAAATTTCAAATTTTTGTCGCAAAATAATCTGGATATCTCTATCATGTAACGTTTTTTAAAGCGAAAATGTAAAAAGTGAAAATGTTTTGTATTTATGTGTATATATATGTATTATACATAAGTTACATAAAAATTTTTACTTTTCACGTTTCCGTCTTAGGGAAAAAGTTACATGATCAATACTCTAAAATAACCCAATTGACGAAGAATCGCTTATACTGGTAACACTGATTCCGCTCATACGTTGGTAACCTGTGGTAACCGATTCTTACTCCCATTTCTAGCGGGACTTGTTGACGCCCAACAGCTGACGATTACCACCACGTGCAACACGACGCGACGTGATGCGACGCATGCGTCCGATCAGTACACGTCGCGTCTTTGCTGACGGAGCACCCGTTATAGCTCATAGTAAGATGTTTACAAAGATTGTTCGAGTTTTACATTCGAGCTTCATATTGTCCCTTGTTTTGGTAATTAATAGTGAAAAATAATGAATGATAATTATGTTGAAAGCGTTGCGATAATTCGCGTGTGTAATTAGTAGATTTACACGGAAGCAGTGCGAAAATATAAATAAAAGAGCAAGTTATTTTTATTAATAATTATTTTATTGAAAAATTTTATATTGAGATGGTATTGAAATATATTATATACTTTTCTGTTTGAATGATAAGATAATATTTTGATTTAATTAAAGAATAGTATATTACTCTGCACATAGTAAATGTTTTCGTGCATTCCTTCAGTAACTTCTTGGAATATTAACATACTAAGTGACACGAAAATGTAATTAACAGTGCGCGTGTAGTCGAACGTATTATTTTGTGAATGCAAAATGTTGAAACACTGCATAAGATAAATTTTAACGTAATCTAAATCAATGTTGAATTGAAGTTATGTTTCTTATCAACAGTATAATACGATATCTTTATCATTTGTCATTTGATATGATAAAACTATAATTAAATACAACCTTTATCGCGCACATATAATAATATGGATTCTAGATTACGGATTTCACGTGAAACTATGTGGAAATTGTCCCACCTTTTTAAGTCGTATCTCTTTGTTTATAAAATTATATTTATATCTATATTTATAAATTTAATATTTTTTAATTATTGTTTATACTTATATATATATACATACTTATTTTGAAAGAGGAAACATTTTCTCACCATATTTGATTTATATAAATTATACATTATGTTTTTAAAGAAATTCGATTTTTACAATATCCAAAGCACTGAAAACTTAAATCCATCAATTAAGTAATTAATTAATTATGAATAAATGGATAATATAAATTATGATAATTTAATAATTTTTATTTTAAAAAGTCTATAAATATATAATGTGTCTGTGAATTATAACTTCGCATTTATAAAGAGAGTAATAATAAAATTTGTGTTTTATAATATAGTATATGTATTTGTTATATTTGTGTTTGTGTGTTTCTTCTGCAGTATACACTTCTAATGTAGTTAAACTCACGGTTACAATGACATCTGACATTGAAATGCATCACGTCAGTTCATCTAACAACTTACGCTTGTAATTAGAGACCGTGCATTACAACTTCCTGACGTCATGTTTCCCTTTATCATGTAAGTACTATGAAAACATTAAAATGCTATGCATGGATTACTTACATAAGAAAATTTATATTTTGTAATATATATGCATACGCACAAGAAATCCTATTTTATAAAAATCACATTTAATTAAAAAGATAAATGAATATTATGGAAAAAATAACTTATTGTTAGACCGAAGTTAGGAGAAAATTTGATGTAAATATTGATTAAACTATGTAGTTTTAAATTATTTTTTATGTAGCAAAATTGTTAATGTCTTTTTTAATGAAAATTATATAATATTTTTTATTTAATATATATAATTCTGTTAGCCATTTTACATAATATTAAAAGTATTAAAATAACGTTATCAAAATTACAATTAAACAAGAATTATACAAGAATGAATCGAAAAAATAGATTGCCAATATAAGTGATGCAAGTATTAGTGAGTAAAAATAATAGAAATTAAAAAATATTAATATCAATACCCAATATTAAATATATTATGTAGGTATTCATCCGCTCGATCTCTTATACTTTTTCTTTTTCTTCCACTTGACTTTTTAAAAATCTAGAATGTAATTGTTAATAGTTTATATAATAATTTAGGATTTTTTAGGTTTATCTACATTTATACTTAATTTATTCGAACAATTTTTTTTCTAACTTTCAATTTGAACTTGTATTTTTTACCTGATCACAAACTTTTAAATTTTGCCCACTGCTACTTTAACGATTTTTGTTCGAACTTCTAACTCGATTGTGGAAAGAAATCCGCATCATCTTATTTCTCATTACTGCAAGTGTCTGTAATGCACTGACCCAAAACAAGGCTCGAAACGTTTGCGTATATTGTATATTGATATTGTGTGTTTACATTGTGCCATATGCACATATGTGCGCGCACATGCACATACGCATACAGTCAAGAATAGATGTGTCAGAAAATATTGGCGCTAAACACGTGCAGCGATGAGACCGGCCGTACATCTTTTTGCAAACCGATGGATTATTTTGGATCAAGATTATCTCAATTACGGCTGAACCGATCAAGTTCTAACCATAAGCATAGTATTATATAAGAATATGAGATATTTTATTATGCATATAATGTGGCGGCAGATTAAATCAGAACAATCAATCAAATACTTGCCCCAAAGTTAGTAGAATGCACATGGTAACAATCAGAGGTCTGTTCGCGTTGTTTGTACTTTTTACACTCAGTGTCTTTGCTTTTTCTCTTTACAACGCCCAAATATTATATATATCTATCTCATTAAGTTAAAAAATGTTTGGAGATTTCAAGCAACGCGAATAGACCTTAGGTTCCTTTTTATAATGTGGGGTAACGTTTTAATTACTCAAAGAGCAGCCATCATGTTCAAGATGATTGCATATCCTTGGGAATGGAATACCTTATATTCTTATATTATGACTATAAGTAGGCTCAATCAACAGCTTTGATCCAAATTATATAATAAAATATACCTATTAAATATATAAAATATATACATAAAATAAAGCATCAAGTTATCTTAAGAAAATATAGCAGCACTTAGGTTCTGTGACTTGAAAGCTCTATATCTTTTATTCTTTTTATTTGTTGATTTTATGTAAATATGGCAAAGGAAATATGTGTTTAGAATTATAAAAAATATAATATATCTCAAAATGAAGCAATTTAACCAGGATTATTTTTTCATATGAAACTTTATAGCGGGGTCCTTTATGTGTATGTATAACATGCGTGAATGAGATATTCAAATAAAATAGTAGTATATATATA
>NW_017304395.1:580795-592771 GCF_001594115.1 Trachymyrmex septentrionalis | reverse complement strand
ATGAAACTTTATAGCGGGGTCCTTTATGTGTATGTATAACATGCGTGAGTGAGATATTCAAATAAAATAGTAGTATATATAGTAATGTGTCAAAAATGACACGTAAATCGTCTGTGCGTAAGTCCTACTTACACTATGATTAGTCTTTAGGATTTCCTTGAGGGAATCAGATTTTAATATGTCATTCAACATTGTTAAGATCGTAATATGCGTAAGAACATCGAATTGTTAAAATGCTAATCAACTCAACTCGTGATATTACTGCGATAATTTAGTAGAATTTGCGGTCTAAAAAATCATTTTGGTTCGCAATTTATAGGACTACGTAGTATATGAGGGTCGTTTGAAAAGTTTTGAGCCTCAACATGATGACATTACTAGTCAAAACCATTCTGATACTACAATCGTACATGTTTTGCAAAATACCTGTGAAAATTGTAGCCATTTTGGACGCTCAGTTGTTGTTTGACAGTCATTTGTACCAGTTAATGTAATTGTTTTTGTAAAAATGGAAAAAATCGAATCCACAATGGTTCAGAGACAATCAAGGGAGAGTGGAGCGGATAGCGTTTCTCTTCTCTGATTGGTTTGGCCATTTGTAGCTCAACTTCCGCAAATGTGTGCATGGACGTATATATACATACACATAATAGTGTGATACAATACTAGTGTGTGCAGCAATATATGTTCCATCACGCTTCTCACCATATCTCCTACTCATTGAACGGCTATACTCAATGAACGGCGGCTTCCGGCTGAATCCTCTCCACTCTCTCTTGAATCTCTCTAGAATAGTTTTGATGAGTAATGCCATCTTTATGTTAGAGCTCAAAACTTTCCAAACGACCCTCGTATGTATAAATTTACACAGAATTATACAAGAGCACTTAAAATTCAGAGAGACTCTTGAAGGCATTTATTTCCTATTGATTGTGTTTTTATATGTACAGTCCTACGAGATTTAATATTGTTTTCTTCGTTGACTATCGGACAGAAACTCTTTTTAAATTTATTTCGAACAGATTATGTTAATTTAAAAAACTTAAGAAGATGGATACTTTTCAAATTCAAATGGATTACTTGTGTTAACGGAGTAATTGTTTGCATTTTGAATTTAATATATTATCTATTCTTAATTTTTGAATTTTTACTTTGTCCAGTGATCCTAAAAACTCTCAAGTATCCGATTGTAAATAACTGAGTTCATTTTTGTATGTTCAGTGCATTATGTTGGTGTTATTTTGAATTTTTGAAATATTCAAAATTTTATTCCATATTTAATTAACGATTCGATAAATCCTTTGTATACCAAGTTTCACAGAATTTGTGTAAAACAAAAAATGTATGCTTTAAAGCATTAATAATTTTATATATAAAATGATTAACATAAAGGCGTCTCCAGACGTATGGCCAACGTATACGCCAACTTCGCACACATTTGCGAAATATTGATCTATGTTCAATATGGATAATTACGTATGCTGTATATATGTGTATATTTGCTCATGTTGGTATATGTTGGCCATATCATCTGGAGGCGCCTTGAATTGATTGAAAAGAGTATAAAAGAGGATATGATAATTTAAAAAAAGTTTATAATTTGTAATAGTTACGTTTTATAAAATAACTGTATGTTTTCTTTATATTGATTATTCTATTCTTATTATTTTGTGCATAAAAATATTAAGGAAGTTAAAGAAATTCAAAAATGTTTTGCGAGATATTCATATTTTATGTTAAAATAAGTCAGAATATATGAAATATTCCGTAAATTATTAGTTTTTTAATTACCTTAATACTCTACTATTTTTAGAATGACTAGAGGGATCGTATTATGTAAGAAAAATTATGTGGTTCATTTACAACACTGATGACGTTAATTTTTAAGAAATGCATAGCATAACAAATTCATTGTAGGTATGCATATTTTCCCTTTAAAAATATAAAATTTTTATTTGAGGAATCTTCTTATTTTGTTTAAGTTCTTTACATATGACTTTTAAAACGAGAATTTTCCTTGTGCATATGTATAATATATAAAATATTAATAAAGCACATGGATAAAATTTTTTTATTATAATATTTTTATATGACTATCAAAAGATATCATTTTTAAAAGTGGAAAAAATACTTTGTTTTTTTAGATTTTTCATAATACTTTTTTATTATCTTATATTACTTGTATAGCTCTCAATTTTACAATGCAAAGTCTATTTACTAATATCACTCATTTAATCGATTAAACTAAACTTCTAAATATTCAAAATAAATGGAAAGCGTTATGTGTTTGCAAAATATGAACTGCAAATAGGTAAAAATATAAAATGCTATCATCGATAGTTATCGGTCGAAGAAACGTAGCCAGTTCTGTGTGAATGAAATTATTTGTTTGCGTACTTTTATAAATCCTGGTCTATTCCAAATGTCGCCATTACACCCTTGCCGCTATTAATAAAATTGTAAACATAATGTAAATAGCTGAACCGGGTCTATGCCAGCAATTCTTTCATAGGAAAAGCAAGCTAAACCAAGAGAAAATCTTGTTTTTAGAGATTGTTGTTCAAATCTTGGACATCTTTCCTGTCTGTCATATTTTTCACTTTCTTTTATAGCGAAAGATTGATACGGCTCTCAAATATCTTCTTTTTATTTTAAGTATTGTTCCATCGCGCTTCACGCTTGGGGATCTATTTATACGTTTTATATTATGTCTTATATCTTAATATTATGTTTTATATACGATTGGAACGGTAAATTATTATTTCTGAGTTTTAAATGCTCGTTTTCATAGTCTCGACGCTTATTGATTTTAGCTTCAAAATGCATGCGAAGGGCGGGATGAAAAGGAAGGCGGGGATAAAGATTGGTGGCTCTAATTGGATTAAAATTTCATCGAAGAAGAACGGATACACCGTTTTGTGGTGGGTCTTTTATGATACGACATTGAGCCATATTTTTTTTTACATAATGATCCTTAAACGTCACAAAATTGCAGAGAATGATGGAAGGAATGATAGATTGAATTTTCCAAATGAAATTCTTTGCGCAAAATAAACGACGAAATAACATGTGTCAGGAATTAAATACGATTAAACTCACTAGAATTATAAATAAAATGATTAACACATTCTCTGAAATGACCTAATTGGAATGAATAATTCTCTCGAATACATTCAATGAATAATTCAAACAATTTTCACGTAATATTGAAGGTTACCTGATAAAAAAAATAATGGCACGGGAATAAATCAACGAATAAATTGCGAAAGATTCATATAAAGTACTTGGTAAAGGATTTCACAGAAAATTATCATAAAACCGATGCGGAATTCACAAAAGGTGCTCTTAAAATCTAACTTTAATTAACAAAAAATTTATAGAAATTTGATAGGTAATTTTAAGCAAAGATTTGCAGCATACAATTGACGATTGACGAGCCGTCCAAAAATTTGTATAAAGTCGGAGTATAATTTGAAAAAACTCGTATGTGCAGTCTACAACGAAAGGTTTGAAAAGTAAAATCGCACAATTTATAAAGTTTGAATCACCCACAAACAAATTACTCCCTTATTTAAAAAATAACTTAACTCAAAGAAATTTTCTCGAAAAAAAAATCTATTTAAAAAAAATCTAAGTCAACTGGACTTGAGAAAATTATTGCCTGATAAATAATATTGGCATAAAGGATACCTATGTTCTTAACATAATCAAATATAATTTTTGTTATTTTCATTTTAAAATTCTTAAAAAATTATTCTTTTTGAGTTAAATGATTTGACAATTTTTTATAAAATTTTAACTAGTTTATGATTGGCATCGTAATTACTCTCATTCATGATAACTTGATAATTATCTTTTTTGTGTTATGTCATTTTTTAGAATAAGAGAGCGAAATTTTATAAAATATTTCAGTAGATCTTTTCTAATTTTCTAAAAGAATTAAATTGATGTGAAAGGAGAATAATGCGAACATTTGGAAAATCGATAGAACATTGGCGTAAATCTCAGGCCGAGACGGTTACGATGGGAAGAACCAGAAGTCGAAGTGGAATAGGTGATTCCCGTGAGAAACTCGGAGAGTGTCCGGTGGCTAATTATCGAATACCATTTGTGCAAAACTATGCGAGCGACGCATGGTATTCTACGGAATACGACCGCGAGTCTCACCGCGGAAATCGTGTTCTCGCGTGATTGCGGTCCAGATTAGTACAGATCGGAGATTGCGATCGATTGATTCGATTCTCTGCGAGTCAAGTCAACATATACGAAAGAAATTTATTTTTATTAATTAACTTTATTTCCTTCCTCTCCTTCCTTCTTTTCTCTCTTTTTATCTCCCTTTTTTTTCTTTTACTAGGTAATTATCTAGGTAATTATATTAAGTTAATACAATATATATCTAATAACATAAAATTACTATAATTATATCTTTATTATATATATATATATTTTTTATTATTTTATTATTTTTTAAATCGTTCTTCTTATATTTATTAAGTTTTGCATTAAGTATTGTTTAAGGCGAATTAATAAGCATTTATATCAAATTATGTATCTAGAGTAACTGGAAGGAATAAGCCACACTTAAGAGAAATTAGATTTTTGTATAATTATTTATTTAGTTTAAAGTAACTTTTGTATACTAACCTTCTTCTATCCTTTATGTATTACTTGTGTATAATAGCACAAATAAATATTTTCATTATTAAAAATAAAAAAATACGAAAGTGTTGAAAAGTACGTAATATGTCACCATGTGGATAATCTGCCACTAAACATGGGAATGTCATGTGCAAATAGTGGTAATTATAACATTAGATTATTTTATTTATTACAAAAACTTAAAAAATATAATTAAAATTTAAAATTAGAATTAACGAGATAAACAATGCACTGAACTGAATATTTCCATATTTTAACTTATATTAATAGATTAACAAGCCAATCGAGCTAAATATTGTGTAACGCTTGAATAATAACTTGCACAAAACATTATAAAAGTTATTAGAAGCACATTTTTATATACTACGCTGTCATATTTACCTCATAAAAATAATATTGTTGTTAGGAAATTGATAATACTTATGCAACACGTCAAGTACACAATTGTCAAGTAAACAATTCTATGGCACAACAAAAACACTGCAAATTGGTAATTCTGTTAAATGAAACGAATGGCATATTCCCCCTATTGGCATATATTACTCTATATATTGAATTATAGGACAGTTGCCCTATATATTGAACTTACATTTATATTTAAGATCATTGGGGGGGAAGACGTCACACTTAAATCTTTATTCTTGAATAACTTTTTAATGTTATTGAATTAACGAACGAAAAAATATTATTTATATTCTAGCAACCTTTTTTTAATCATACAAATCAATGAATTAAACTTTTGATGTTCCATATTATTAGAAAAAATTGATATGTCATACCTGCAAAAGTGGCAGGGTCTTCCTCCTATATATACGGATAAGATGTCACCTCCAATGGGAAAAGATCACAAACTACTAAATAACGTGATGTAATATAAACTTGCATATTTTACTTATTTATAGTCCATAATCAAGGGTTTAAGCTATAAGAACGCATAAAGATAAAACATAAATTGACGAAATATGAAAGAGAGTAAATTAGGAAGTAAGTTGGACATACTTTTATACGTTTAAACAGTATTTTATTAACTTAAAATATTTCGAATTATATAAAGCATCCAAAATTTTAATTCATAAAATCGTTTTAATGACGGTTTCAAGTAGGAAAAATTGTGTTTTGTATTTATTATCATCTTAGTGTAAGAGAAATATTTAATTGTAACTTTTACGCGCATAAGAATATTACAAATTATAATCTATGTCATCCATATGACCTCGAGGGAACATTGATTAAAACTGTATATTATTTGCCCGGTTTTACAATAAGCATCGAAATACAGACCTTAGCTATTAGTATACCAAATATTACAAAGAGCATGGTTCAACCTACCTTTTCGTATTTCGTATAATCTTAACCAATCGACTTTGGCATAAACATGTTCATCTCTGCCGATAACTGTAATAACCGTAATAATTTACTACACGCTTTTGCACAGTCATTATGGCCAACGCATGTTCTATAAAAAATTATAAACAAAATGGCGTCTTTCCCTTTGTGGTATCTTCCCTCGAATTACCTTATATTAAATTGTTTGATAAATAATCACATTCGCATAAAAAATAAAAACTCTAAAATAAATTCCGTTGAAACACAAAAACACGCAAGTCAACATTATATTATATTTTCTTAAAAGCCACATTTTAGATATACGTGCAAGTAGAAAAAGTTTTTAAATAATTTCGTAAAGAATTTCAGACCGCAATTGCCACGGTTATTTTTTTTCTTTGCATTGCTTTTATTTTGCGACAAGAAAAATAAAGAAAGACAAAATGGTCGAAGGAGTAGGAGGAGACTTAATCCTGTCTCGAAATATCTTTTGTATCCTGCCCTTTCCGGAATCTTAATGGATTGAGGGTAGTTTTATGTCATGGTCGAGAGCTGTTTTTCGAGAATACGCTCTCCTCTGCTCTTGTTTACGACGGTTTTCCGCGCTCCTCGACGATAGCCACAAATTCGAAAGTTTTATGAGTAGTTTCGATCGTCGAGAAAGTCCAAAAATATTCGCTAAGGGATTAGTTGTGTACCAAACATTTTCAAGAAATTTTAGTTTAATGAAATTTATGAATTGCATTTAATAATATTTAAATGAAATAATTTTATTTATCATGAAGAAGTAATAATTTGTATTATAAAAGGTTACAACTAATAATGAGTAATTTTTTCTAAAAGGTATCTCTCTACTATTTTTTGAAAAGAACTTCGAGCTTATAAAGTTACTTTAATGTAATACTAAAAAGAAAAATATTGCGAGATAGAGAGCTTGCTTTTATTTTAAGTAATTATCGTATTACGTATCGTATTAAGTAATTATCGTATTACGTATTATATTGTATCAAAAGTCAATTAAATAATTACATAATTACATAACGTTTTATTAAATTAAATTAAAAATATTAAATTCCATAACTTTTAGTGATCAACAATTTTTATATAAAATTGTCGTTTAAAAATATAATAAAAATATTTGCATTTTATTATGTTTACACCCTTGGAAATCAATTTTGGAATTGATTGGAGAGATGAAGATAAATAAGGAGAGAGTATGGAAGAATCATATTAACTAACACTTAAAATTTATTTTAATGCTTAATAATAAACGAGTATTACAATATTTGAGAAATCTATAATTAATTAACATTTGATTTATATTCGACATCTATCATTTATTATAAATTATAATGATTATGATTAATTTATAAATATATTCTAAAACAAATGAAAGGAACTTATACATTATCGAAAACATTGTAATTTGGAATGAAGTTTACGTTTTGCCTAATTTTATTAAATTTTTTTATACGCCATTATTAAGATATCATCATGATTGTACAATTTATTATTATTGTTGTATAATTACATTTATATTTATATACTGTGCCTGTCAAAAGTTCGGGTCGGCTGAATATCTCAGAAAATATGCATTTTTGAGAAAAATGTTTTAGACAAAAACTGTAGGGTTTCAAAAGATCTATTTAATGATCTTATCAATTTGACCTTGAGTGGTATCATAATGTCAGGTCAAGGTCACATCGATTTTTTTAAACTTGGACACTCTATTTAGGTTCTAGAATCTAATAGCCGATGTCAAAAACTTTTCAAAACGCTACAATATAAAGACCATTTTCATTAAATATTTTTCTAGTTATAAGACTTAAAAATTATGGTTAGAAAATTACCGCCACTGTTAGTATTATCCAAGATGTCCGACCGATGACTAAAACTCTTGAACTACCTCTTGAATATTGTTTAGGATCATGCCCTGGATTTATTAAGATCAAGGTCGTTAGAGATAATTTTCCTTATTTTTATTTTTATATAAAAACTTATACAAAAATCTCTGCAATATTGCTGTAACATGCAATGTTGCTGTAACTTTTGTGCTGTAGAGGAATAAATTTTTATTTAACAGCACAAAAGTACAGCAATATTGCAGCAATATTACACGTTGCAGCAATATTGCGGCAACTTCTGTGCAGTGATGGAGGGCAAAAATGAAAATAAAAGACACTGTAACTAACTAACTTCAATAACTTTGATTTTAATAAATGTTATCCAGAACATGATTCTGAACAACATTTAAGAAATTTTAATCGTCGATCGGACATCTTGGGTAAAACTAATAATGACGATATTGTAAATTTCAAGCCTTAATTATAATTCGAAAGATACTCAATGAAAATGAATTTTATTATATAGCATTTTGACAAGCTTTTGACATCGGCTATTAAATTCTGAAATAAAAAATAGTGTGTCCAATTTAAAAAAATCAATGTGACCTTGACCTAACATTGGCGACGTCACCTAAGATCAAATTGATAAGATCATTAAATAGATCTTTTTAAACCCTACACGGAGAGAATTTTCTTTTAAAATTTATTCTAAAAATATGGTAGTTATGGTACAATACAATATTTTAAAGATTTTTACCATGCACTTCAATAAAATTAATCAAACTTATTTTATACTTTATTTAGTTTTATTAATGAATGAGAGAAATTTATATTAAAATTCTTCGAAATTCAATGTTGTCTCACGACTATCATATTTTCAAGGTAAATTCTAAGAAAAAGTTTTTTCCATATACATTTTTTGTTTTCTCATATACAATTTTTTGTTTAAAATATTTTTTTCAAGAATGCATACTTTTCGAAATATTCAGCCGGCCGGAAACTTTTGGCGGACACTGCATATGTACATATATTTAGAGAATCCGACGATCGCAAGTGAATATAAGTGTGTACGTGCGTGTGCGTGCGCGTGTGCGTGTGCGTGATATGTGTGCGAACGGAGAGATTTTATTAATCAATTTCGCCGAATGCAGCAAAAATGAGGGAAAAGAAGTTGTAAAAAAATTCAGGGACGAGTAGGTATGGGTAAAGGATATGAACATTAGGGGACTGCCCTGAAATAGCAGTTCGGATTTCATCTGGATCGATAGTTTGGGCCAATCATGAAAGCGTCCTAGTATCTGTTCCGCCGATTCTGTCGATTTCGAGAATATTATTTAAACTAATAAATTATTCGCTTTTTAGCGAGTCAGTTTAATTTCGGAGACAAATAGATAATAATCCGAGACTTACAACTTTCTGCTGTTGGTATGTTTACATCAAATGTCGGAAGCCGAAGAGATGGTGATGTTTATCACTCGATTAAAAAGATCGCGCATAGCCTCTAAGATTTCGCGATTACATTGAGAGTTGAATGAATCACAAGTCGGACTGTCAGATAAGTAGGAGCGATTTCTACTTCTGCGAACTGAACTCTTTAGTAGAAACGATTTGTACCCGCTTAACAGAGACGATTTATACTAGCGATTTGTACAAGCCAAAGGGTCTCGCGATGTCGCGGTTCATATAAGAGCCTTTTGGAGGGTATTGGGAAGAACGTGTCGAATTGGAAAATCGAAGATTTGGGTAGGTAGAATTTTTCGCCCTTGGTGGAAGATTTTGTTTCTCGAGTAATTATTGGAGGATCGTTTTCAAATCAATTCCGTTCGTACTTTTCTAAAGATTTTGAATTCACGATCATTCATTGACGAGTTTAAGTTTTATCTGCTCCGTTTTCGGAGGGTGGGGATGTAACTTACCGTCTCTTCCAAGCGATCTGGTTATAATTCATGTTGTCTTTACGTGAGTTTTTGTATTTCCCTTTTTTATTAGTTCGATTTCTTTTTTATTAGTTAAACGTACGTTTTCTTGTCTAGACCGTATTTATTTACGTTGGATCTATAGCATTGTTTGTGACTGATCTCAGATAAATATTAGAAACTATGTTCTGTTATCTAGCATTGTACTAATTTCCTGTTGTCGACGAGAAAACATTCTTAGACTTAATACCTTAATTGCTCTTACAAGTTTAAAGTGCGTATTGTTATGTGTCATCGCTTCGCGTCTAGACTCTGCGTCTGTACGAAACGTCATGTTTAGACAGTATTTTCTCTCCAATTGTAATTTTAGTCACAGCGTTGATGCTATTTTATTACCGCGGATCAAGCGATTTTGAATAAACTTAGTTTTACTTATTTTTCTATATCGCTGGGAAGTTAGATATTTTAAACAATAAAATTAGATGGAACATAATAATTCTGTAACGCTTACTTTTATATGCCATGGGCCATATTGCTCGAGTCAAATTAGTAAATTTCAGTGGAGTTCTTCAATTATACTCTGATATAAGCTCTTTAGAATTCTAGCAACATTAAATTGACTGAATGTCATTTTTATTGTAATTTGATTACATTGATAGTCATAATTGATGCACAAGAGTCGCAAATCCTAATATAATTCGACAGACGAATTAAATTTTAGTGATCATATGATTATAAATAAATAAATTAAACAAATTGGTCATATATCATTAGATCCATTGGTCAAAATTCGTTGCAAAATAAATAAATGCAAAGACTTAAAACGAAAAAAATTAAATAAAATAGTAAAAAGATAAATTAAGTAAATATAAAAAATAAAATAAAAATAAATTAGGATCGATAAAACTGATAAAACAGATAAATGTAAAAATTAATTATGAATAGATAAAAGATTTTGTATACCTGTACTATCATCACGACTATGAAATATTCACAAACTTATTGTGTAAAAATGTTAACCATGATGAAAGAATCAATAGAATGTTTTTAATAAGCTTGCGTTCAGATCGAACGAATATTAAAGTAAGAAAGGCAACCGTCAATTGGGAACTATTATTTGAAGTGCTATGGAGGAGGCATACCAATGATATAATTTCTAAAATCTTTATGTACCAATAATAGATAATTCAGCAAACGATCGATTTAATATAAAGTCGAAACATTTATACATATGTTTATTATATTATTAAACGATCATTTTATATAAAGATTGTTTGTCATATTAAGAACCAATGCAGGTTTTGATGCTCCTCTTTCATTAATTATTTATTCTAAAAGCCATTATTTAATTAAATATTTAATAATTTTTCTTACGTCCAAATTGACATTTTTTTAAATGAGTCAAAGGATTTTGAAAAGGACTAGGAATGAAAAAGAGATGTAGATTCTCAAAGAACGAACTGCTGTAAGGAAAGTTCACTGGAGAAGAAGAATTTTCGGAAAGAGATTCTACATGCGACGGAGACAGGAAGCTATTTCTTAAACATTTATTGCAACTGCCATACTTAAACGCGTAAGGACACGTGAAACTCTGTGTAGACTCGGTGAACCACCTTCAGGGAACCTTGCAGGAGCTCTCAAAGTCCTCTCTTTATCCTCTCTTTTACCCTGCACACGATGCATAACTTCATAATTTATCTCCATCGCTGTTAGTAAGATGAATATATCGTGTTATATACAAAGCGTTTCGAAAGAAAATACGCACACTTTACTGGATTTTATAGTTAATTTCAGACGAGGAAAATGTCATATTGATATAAATCGAATATTTTTTTAGTAATTGAGATGATATTGATTTATAAATGAAAAGTAGACAAAAAAAATTGATTCTTATTTTGAAGTAACTTTCATAATATTTTAATTTTTATTTTCATAAGGCAATTATTTTATAATTCCTGTTTTGTAAAAAGGAGAATTAAACAAAGTAGAAATTTTATATATTATAAATTTAATTGTTTTATAATTTTTACAGTAACATTAACACAGAAATATTAATAACAGATTCAATCGATATTTTATAAAAATTCTTTATTAATACAGACAAAAATTTTTTAAAAAAGGATGATTACATAACAATTTTACTATAATGAAAAAAATAATAATTACTATTTTACTTTTCTCTTTTAAATTGAGAGAGAGAGAGAGAGAGAGAGAGAGAGAGAGAGAGA
>NW_017304395.1:578993-580311 GCF_001594115.1 Trachymyrmex septentrionalis | reverse complement strand
ACACGTTACAAATCCACAAAGTGAGAAGAAAATTTTTCGTCTTTTTCAGCTCGTAGTTTTTGGTATGTAAAAATTATCAAACTCATATAAACTTAAAAAATGTGATAAGCTTTTAAAAGTAGAGATTTCAAGCTTTAAAACCCTTTTTTTAAATTTGAATTTCATTCATTATTGACGAAGATATTATATATACAACTTTGAGCTAAAAAATACGCGATGACTTTTTACTACACCTAATATTTATATACATTAAATATTTATGTATTTATTGCAAACATATGTGATTTGTTGACATTCAATATGTATATCAAAAACGGAACCCACATGAAAATTCATTAGAATAGAAATTAAGAAATCTATGCGTATCCGCCTAATTCTGATAGCTCACTGTTGAGTTAATTAAATGCGCTAATGAATTAGTTCGTTGGAGCTTCGAACTACAAAGTTCAAAATTGAATGGAACTTTCCGACACGGAATTAACATTAATTTTCCATGATTCCATTTACATTAATTAAATGTCAACTTGAAAAATTCACAGAATTAGAGTAATATGGCTGTGCATTTACGTAAGCATTTAATATTGCTATTTATCAAAGAAATTCTTTGTTTCATTAAAATTTTTTAAAATTATGTAAATATTTAAAAAAATTTTAATTTTTCTTTTTTTATCAGTTTTTTTGGAATCTAAATTTTTGTCATTGAAAGATAGAAGCATTTTATAATATAATTTAAATAGTAAATATACAAGATTTTTTTAAAAACTAACAAGGAACTAACAAGGAAACATAACTAAATACCGCCTCCCTCTGTTCATTTTCAATAAGTTTTCGATATGTTAAAATATAGACAAAACGAAATAAAAAAAATTGGTAACTCGCCAATGACCTAATTCACATCTTTTCAGGAACAGACCTTAGGAGTTAAGTTTTATTGTAGTTTTATTACAATCAAAATGAAATATATTCTTATGACTTTTAGCCGCTAAAGTCCTAGAAATGTACTTCATTTTGATTACAATAAAACTTTTCCAGCACGTCATACATTGCAGTTATAATATGACAAAATGCTGAAAAGTAGTCCTTTTTACTTTAACTGCAAATTTCTCAAAATTGTAATGTAATGGAGCAATTTGAAAATCGGATTTAGCGTTCAAAAAATTACGAAAAATGACTTGTCTCGTTCTAGTATTTAAAAAAATAATTGTTTTTTTGTTTCCTATGTTAACAAAAAAATTTGTTTTCGAATGGTGTAAATGATATTGCAATTCTAGTTCTACTCATGATTGCGTTTCAAAATTGAAAAAGATTTTGGCGCGCA
>NW_017304395.1:561708-578976 GCF_001594115.1 Trachymyrmex septentrionalis | reverse complement strand
TTTAAATTAAAAGTAAGATATTTATGAGATATTAATTGGATTTAATTCATAAAAGTAATACTGTAATTTATAAAAGTAACACAATCATAATTACATTAAGTATACTGCATGTAAACAATAAGAAATAAGTGCATCATTATTTTAAGATAGTGAATAAGATGCAATAATAAGATGCATATTCATAATCCTAAGTTTAAAACTCGGTAAATAAAAAAAAATATAATTAATATTAAACAAAAATTATATTAAAAATGTAATAAAAAAATTATAATTAGTTAATAAAAAATATAAATAATAGAGAGCATACAGCCATAGCAATTTATATAAATTTTAAATATATGACTTTCGCTTAAAACATCTAGTGCTATAGCTGTATGCTCCCTATTATTTATATTTTGTATTTTTAAGCCATCTTTAAAAATTTAAATTTAGTTAATAAAAGTTGTCTCAGGTTTTTTTCTCAATAGTTTTTAATAGTTTCTTTTCATATAAGGATCTCTTATAAATAGTGACCCGGATCGAACTGAAATTGAAACCAATAATCGGATTATAATTGTTATTTTAGTCAGATCGAAATAAAAAACTAGACCAAAATATTATGCAGACTAATAGACCGAAATCGAAAACATTCTGACGGTTTTTGGTCCGGTTTTCAGGTTTTTTAAATTGTTAATGTTTTATAAAAATGTTTTAATCTGGAGAAATTCAAAAATCCATAGCTACCATTGACAACTTATTAGATTCAAAGCCCAAATACATATGTATGTGGCTATGCGAACATTCTCACGCCCCTCCGCATTTTGCACTAGAAGCTGGAAACAAAGTGTGCACTTTTATTCTATAAATCTGTAGTTTGTTTAACCTGTGACATGGAGTATTCTATAGAATAGATACATATAATAAGTTTGAAAATATCTTAATTGAATTTTTGATACTGTAAGTGTTTAATTCTAGATTCTAGGTAAATATAGTGATATTACAGAGTATTTATGGAGGATTACTTTTTTATTTCCTTGTTCTATTATGCTAATTCGCGTAAGATTAATAGCTTCGGACCGCGTAACAATAATCAGATCGAAATTTCATTTCGATCCTTGCTTGTAAGCATATTTTCGCATAAAATTTTTTCAGATCCATAAAAGGGGTGAACCACTGACCAAAATTATATACACCATTGGCTACTAATGCCCAGTAATGCTCAAACAATGTCCAAGTAATGCTCAATTTTTTACGCCCTAGAAATGTTCATTAATGCCCTAGTAATGCTCTACAATGCCCAGTAATTCATAATCTCATACTGCTTAATATAATACACAATTCTCTTAAGTAATGTCCAGTAATGCCCCAAATCTGTACACCGCAATGCTCTTAGCGGTTTACCCATTGGATCCATATTTACTACGGAATCTGCGGTACGCTTTTTGCCTCTACTATACAATACTTTCTTCGATACGTTCATATTGATAGTCATAAGCTAGCTTGTGCAATGGTTCAAACAAAATTGACGACTTGATGAATCTCAAATATCCGACTTTAATCAGAAAAACAATCATCGAAAACGGGAAAGAAGAAAAGATAGGGCAGTTTAAATTCAATCCAATTCTAATCGTCACTCATTCTAATGATAAATGTTAAGTAATTTCAAGAGTACTTTACAGTAATATTATAAAAAATTTTTTAATTTTTAAGATTTTATAAATAAAGATTTGTGTCTATATGAGTTTTTCGGTTAATTTAAATTGAAATTATTAACTTTGATATCAAATTACAATAGTATTTAGTAGTCTAGAAAAAACTTAAGTTTAGATAACATAATTCGAGAATATTTGTAGATAGATCATTAATGGCCTATAAATCGCAATTTTGGTGCAATAGATCGTATATTAATTATAAATATTTTTTTAATTATAATTGATGCGACAAGTATCTAGAACAAGTATATAAAACTATTATTTCAGTAGAAGTATATTTTTTATTATTTTCATGTACACACTTGTACCTATTTCACAAAATACGAAATACAATTATACTGTACTGTAGGAAGAGAGGAAGTTGTTTTTTCAATTCGATACACCTCATATCATTGGATATATCATATGTTTCAATTCGTCCAAACTAAAATATAATACCAAGCTTTTACATCTCTTCTGTCTGTGTAAATACCCTGCATATTGTTTCGTAAATTAAGCGTGGAAAGACAAGTTTGTTTTTTTTTTACATTCTTTCTTTTGTATGCATTCTTTTGTGCATTGCTCCTTTTTCTTTGTTCTTTCTTTGAGAAAAACAGCGGTGTGTCCGTGGAAAAGAATACTTCATTAAGTAGGCAATGTTGAGCCCGTCTTGGAAATGGTGGCAGCTTTTATTACGGGATTCCGCGACTTCATGAACTCGAGTTCGCACGCGGTATTGCTTGGAATACCTGGGAATACCTAACATTCTGGAACGAAACCTTCCAGATTTGCAAGCTCGCGCTCGTGGAAGCTAGTGAAAATTCGTGCGATGATGTCTTCTCGAGTTCACCTCTTTCCGTTAATGTCGAGTAATATTGAACTATGTTAAAATTTCTAAAGAGATTTTTATGAAAAGATTAACAAATTTCTCACATTTTAGCATTCGTTATTATAAAAGATCTGTTTATTAAAAATCTATTTATTAAAAATTTATCTTTTCATAAATTTTTTATTTTATATAGAAAATATTTTTATTACGTATATTTTCACATGTAGCTTCATATCTATTATAATTTAAAATGATGTGAGAAAGCACATATTTGTTTTTATGAGCGAATATTTTTCTAAGCACTTTCATTTATTTGTCTTAAACATTTTCCAAGATTCTGAAATTGCAAAATTTTAGGCATACAGTCAATAGACGTTTTTCTTAAAAGAAAAATTGAATGCATGAAAATGTTAAATAGTGTTTCAAGATAATAGATAAAAAATTTTTATTACAAAATTAAAAGAAATTAAAAGTATAATGAGAAATTGTAAAAAATTTTGGTAATTTATTTAATAAGACGAAAACATGATGATAATGAGAACGTAACGAAATGTATGAAACGGTAATGTCGCAACATAATACACCATTATAGCTGAGATATAGTATAGCATAACTGTATCGTTGCTAATATCATGTTACTACTGGCGTCATTATAACGGAGTAGAACGATTCCATAGTCGCGGCGGCTTTAATCTCCCGTTGAAATTCATGCGGGTTAAACATTAACCCTGGGTTTTGCGCAAGGCGGTCTTCATTGCATTGCGATGCACTTGCGCGAATGCATATGAGCCATCCTGTACCATGATGCATTTAATATAGTCAATATCCGGCAACGGAATAATCAGAGGCCGAGTACAGCACCGTTGCATTTACTCGAATCGGTATGTCAAGCTTTATGGTTTTTCGAGCTAACGTAAAGCAAAGAGAAATGCAGAACATTTTTATATTCAGAAAGAGAAAAATTAACTTTTAGATTATTTTAACGTTTTTAGTTTGAAGCTTCAAATATACTATTCAAATCTTATTTTATTTGAAATTGTATTATTATATTATTACATGTATACATATAGCCTAGAGACATTCAATTAGGGTTTCTAATATAGCTAGAAATAATTGATCAAATCGACGTTGATAATGGTTGATCGATGATCGAAATTTATAGTCGATTTGGTCTAAAAGTGGTTCCAGATTTTGACCAGTTGTCAACAAGTTGATTTTATATTAATTTGATATTAATTAGGAAAGAATTGCGGTTGCAATTTTTGAAATTGATTTTTAGAAAAAAGTGAATGTAAGATTTTGAAGCATTGTACATTATAATATATCTACATTTCCAAGTATTAAAAAAAATATTACTCTTGGAAATATTAATGTACAAATAAGTTATTTAATTTTATAAGAGTTAAATTTTTTAAGTTATTTATTTAAATAAATTAAAAATGTAAAGATTAATCTTATATTCAGGGTTAATTGTGACACGTTAGCAGTTACATATTCTGTATGATTAAACTATTGTATATAAAATGTACAATTTATTTTAAAGTTTATTCTATATTTCAGAAAATAATAGTAATTCTAGTACTGTTACAAGTAAAATAATTATTTTAACCATAATACGTAATCTGTTTTATAAAATTTTTTTATAAAAAATGAAAAAAAATGTTTATATAAAATATTATATTTGTAAGCAATTTCTTTAAAAACGTATTGATATAAAGAGATTAAAATTAATTGTTATCTAATCCGAATTCATTTTGATCAATTTACCTCATCACGACCGTTTTTATGATAAAGATAAAATAGAGAGATTCTATTCAACTGTGTTACAAGAATGATTAACTAACTGCATTAAAAATTATCCAACAATAAAACATACCATTGCCTACGATCACAGGAAAATTGCAATTGGTAATGTTAAAAACTAATAAAAAAACAAAAAAGAAATTAAAACATGCTCTTCCGCATACTAATTGAATTATTAGCTTTTTGATAATCAACTCTATAATCAACTTCGGTTTCTTTTACATTATACGCCCCAAGCAATTTTTTCCTATATATACTTACTAGAAAAGTATGTGAATAGTTCAAATTTGAATTGAATCGAATCAAATTATAGTGGATTCGATTCAATTTGTTTTCTGAGAGAATGCATAATAATAATTTCGAATAAGTTTGAAATTTCAAATCATCGATTTATTTAAAAAATTTGAAACGCTATTAAAATACTTTATTACTTTTAAATCAGTCTTTAATGTAGATCCAGAAAAATTTGATTCAAATTTAATTCGTTTTTGAGTAATTATTTACAATAAGACCTTTTCCGAATTTCGATATTTTTCGGCTGCAATGTTGATAATAATCTTTGTTATGATTCAAATAATGAGATAATAAATCGGAGAGGTCAAAATATAGATACACATACATCTACTTCTATTCATATACTGAGTAATAATGATGACATTCTAAAGCCGTGCGCTCAGTAGCAACGAGGTGGAGTGGAAGTCGCTTCACGTGGAAGTCGTGCGCTCCTAAGCAGCGGGGAAGATGGAGTGAGAGTCATTTCGAGTAGAAAATCGTGCGCCCCTATGCGAGGAAATAAGGTAGAATAAATAATTTAAAAATTAGGCAAACTATATATTTTTCGACCTCCGACTTATTATCACTATTTGATTTATCAAAGATTATTATCAACATTGCAACCAAAAAATGTCCGAAATTCGGAAAAGGCCCTATTGTAAATAGTTTTCCGTTTTAGAATTAAAAAGATTTGATTTAATTCAACCAAAAAATGATTCATACACCTCTACTACACACTTCTGTATTTTTAAATTATTGGACAATTATTCCCTTTTGATTTTCTTTATTCCTGATGTAACGCGAAAAATTAAACCTTTGAACTGCGATAGATTGTATACACTTGTGTCGACTAAGCCGAAGAAAATCAAGGAATTCACCCCGAAAACTTTGATGTTACTTAATAAAGTAAAGCGCACTTTAAAAAACAAAATATGTGTGTGTGTGTGTGTGTGTGTATATGCGCGCGCGTGCGTGCGTGCGTGTGGGTGCGTGGGTGCGTGCGTGCGTATGTGCGTGTGTGACTGACTTAATATCTTAAAATAAAATAAAAACACGTGCATCACACGAATATAATTAAACTAACACTGAAAAGCAACAATAAATATCTAATATTAATGAAGAATTTTTTACTGACTTTGACAAATTCAATAAATTTTAAAATGTAAAGTAATCTTTTGAAGAGTTTTAAAGTTAATGACATAATCCTAGCTCGCAAAGAAGTTTGTGATAACTTTCATTTTTGGGTGGAAAAAGGATTTCTTTTCATACAAATCAATCATCTTTATTGAAAAAAATTCAGCTATAGTACGTATGAAATAAAATAAGACCAATAATTAGTTAAATTGTTTAATTGAGTAGAGTTAGGATAGATTTAATTAATTTGATTGGTTCATTTTATTCTGTGCGCATCTTTTTATATATATATTAGAGTCTCTCTTTATACATTAAATATGTAAATATGAGTCTGATAAAAAGTTCTTTTCGAAAACGTTTAGAGATTGGAAGAAAACATCTATTATTAAAAAAATTGTAGAATAAGTAGGGAAATATTCTTTGATGACGTTAAGTAACCTTAAATATCTTTGGTTTTGTTACAATAAAAAATTTTTTTAATGGTAAGGGATATTTTTGAGTTCTTTATAATGAACTGAGTATCTTTGTATTACATTATTTTTTTCGAAAATTCTATTATTTTTGGGATATAAATTTTAAAAGGCCAGATTGTAAGTTTGAAATAAATTTTTTTATTATCACAATAAATGTTTAAAATGTTTATCAATTTTCTGTAACGTATACATATATAGGTACTTTATTTTCCGATTTTCCGTCAATGTAGAATTAACTAAGAGATGATAGAAATCTTAGAAATATTTGCAATTGCCGAGTTAATATAAAAATAATCTTTATGATCAGATCGAAAATGACAAATCGATCAGTCATGGACATCGATCGTTCATCGACGCATTAACATTCAAATTGGCGTTGATTTGGCTAATCATTTTAGATTGAGTAGGTACTTTGGTCTACATACATTCTGAAAGAAGATAAAGGAGGACGAATCTTTCGTCAATAGATGTATGTGTTACTATCAATGTAAACTATCATGTAATGCGTTTCATTTAATTGCCAAATATCTCGGCCATGCAAATGTTCAGCAAACGCTCACGCAAATTGTCCTACAATTGACCGTCGATTAATATCACGATCCTCCTCAAGAGCTATTAGTAAGTTAATTTAATCTTCGAGTTAGGCTTGAAATTGATCAAATCACTTTCTCTGGTAAAATTAAAGCGATATTGAAATTTTCGGTATTTTCGGTTATTGATGTGACAAGCGCGGCGATGTAGAACGTTAGGTAAGACTTTAACGCTTTCACATTAATAAGACATTAACGTTTTCAGGTGTGCGTTTACAATCTTGAAATTTAGAATGTTGTAACATCATTCGCGTAATAATAGCTAGTTTGAGTTTTATCGCAAATCACCCACAGAGTGCTTAAACTACGTTAAACTAAACACAGCATTTGAGATTGAATGCGTTTTGGAAATTAGAATCGATACAGCGCGAATGGTATAACGGCGATTGCTTCTGGCATTATATTAATTAATAGCGACGCATTTATTACGATTGCCTGACATTTACAATAGATCTTGCGTATGAGAAACTAACGCCATTAATGCAACGTTCGCAAGCAGGATAATTGAATGGATTTGGCTTTGGGTAATTACTAACTATTCTCTTGTTGTAATGTTTATTGAGCTTTTGTAAAATTAGTTTTTTTATCACACAAATTCTCTTTTCACACACAAGTTCTTTTTTCGTAATTTTGAAAGAAAAATATCAAGGGACGGTAGCACTCGTGACGCCGAATATATAAAAAAAATAAATAGTTGAATAAATTGAGTAAATATCACATGCGATTACGACACCGTCATCGTCGAAAGCTCTACCGAGCTTTATGGAGCTTTTGTCTTGCCAAATATTTTGATTTAAATATTTCGAAAACGAAGGGCGTAAGAAATCTACCTATGTGAACCGATTTTTATTTTCTTTGTATCCTTAAGAGGGTAATTGTATCGAATTTCAAAATAGAAGTGAAAACTAACTTCGCCATCTTTTAAGATATTTTAAATTTGTAGATGGATATTGTTTCGGTATTGTTTGTATTGGTAAGTTCCGGAACAACATCCGTTTATAGATTTGAAATATCTTAAAAAATGGCGTTTTTATCCGTATTTCCAAATTTCAGTACAATCACCCCCTTGAGGATACAAATATGTACAAATGATACTGAAACATGTTTACAGATTAAAAATATCTTAATAATGGTGAAGTTAACTCTCACCCAACTTGAAGTTGAACATTTTTGAAAATTCGGTATAATCACCCTCTTAAGGGTACAAACGAAACGGAATATTATTAGGTAGTCAAATGTAGTAACTGGTATAGAATTCATTTTTTTGATAAGTCTCTTAATTTCGTCTGTAAAAATTTGAAACTGAAAATTGAGTCTACTAGCTCCGATCTCCACTATAATAAAACATTATAAATAGTAAATAGTAGTTTAAAATATAAAAAGTAATGATAAAAGTAATTATAAAATTTATTACCGTTACAAAAAAAGTAAAAGTTACAAAAAAAAATAACGCCATTACAAGTTATCCATTATCGAAAGCTCAGCTGTTAATCTACAGATTATATTATACATACCATAGATTTTTAATACTAAGTAGCCTATATATACGGAAGAAATTATGAGAACGTATATATACATTTGCATACATTCCGCAATGTGATATTTTTTGTTAATTTTGCAATTGAATATTGTTTTTTAAACAAAACAATTTTTTAAATCTATTTTTGTGGAAGATCACATTATCACCCTTATTTCTCTTCAAGTATTGACATATTTTTATAAATAGTGTCCTAAATAATAAATGTTTCGTAGCTTTGAGTTTAAAATCGATTGTATAACATTTTGACAAATACAATTATCGTTAAGTTTCAATTTAAATATTGATTATTAATCAGTTATCGTAAATAAATGGGGATGTTATAAAATATAAATGGGATGTGTATAGAATTATGAAATTTTACTAACGTGTGTGAATGTGTGTGGAGTTTACGAGTGTAGAGTTTTTTTTATAGTATATTTAGAATAAATATTGAGAAAATATTGCATATGATAGAGCAAGATACATGACTATAACATTTTTCAAAATCAGATGTACCTAATATTGCCCTTTTGATAATTGTTCTTTTTTCTAATTATTTTTTCTAATTTATTAATGAAAAGTGCTACTAAAACTTGTTTGTTGTATTAAAAATTCCTCATTATTTCCTATATTTTTTTACATACTTTTAATCATATGTAATATTTATTTGTCAATGACATGATTTATAATTTAGAAAAATGACTGCGGGACAGATTACTACTAATTACTGGAAGCACATTGAACTTGCCTGGACTGAACAACTAAACTTGATTAACGCTAATCGCTATGGAACTTATGATGCTTGAAGGCTTTGGCACATAAAAAAACTTAAAACGTAAGACTGAAACAGTAAGAAAATCAACATTCGCTGCTAACGTTATAGTCTCTACTGTGATTGATTGCGTCACTTACTGCTTAATTCTTACGTTTTAAATTTTTCTATGTGTCACATGGCCTTGACGCTTAAAATTCAACGCTATAATGGTTGCAGTACAGACTTCTGTATAATGCATAATGCATAATGCATAATGCATAAAAGAATCAACCAATCAAAATTCTTCTTTTCTAAAAAAATAGGAATAAAGGAAGCATTCTGATTGGTTGATTCAATAATTTATTCAATAATTATTGCGAAAAAGATAAACCTCGCCGACGACCTTGACTTTGACATATGTTGTCAAGGTCGAGGTCATCGATGAGATTTAATCTTTTCGCAATAATTACGTTATCCAACATCTTTGATGTGATTTATTTTGACAATAAAAATGAACATTGAGTGTTAACATGAAAAGACTTTACATTATTCGACATTTTAAAAAGCTAAGTATAGACGTGCACAATATATCAATTTTCAAACAATTATTTGAGCTACACTTATGTTGTAGTAAAACTATCAATCCTGAAATATTTATAATTTAAGTCCAAATTAAAATCATAATCTATTATAGATAAGCTGAATATACGTAAAAGTAAGAATGGAAGACTGTAATACATTCTAGTGTTACACAACGAAACCAAACTGCATTCCAATAAATACATACTTTACACGATTTAACACAATGTAACACAGCGTGTTCTAGCTAGAAAATACTCGACTCGAAAGAGATCTTCTTTTTCAGATATACATACACTTTAAGTATGCGCGAATGAAAAAAAAAGTACAAATCAAATGAGTGTCTTTTCTAAGTGAGCTTTATCTCCACTCAAATTTCGACGGATGCTTGATCTAAATGTACTTATGTCTATGACTCTCATGCATCTTAGGGCAAGAGCACAGATTTTTCCTATCAATTTTTTTCACAACGACATGCATCATCTAATAAAGAATTTTCTACTAAACAGATTTGACACTAAGAGTAAAAAAAGTTCATGATAGAACCAAACATATGCGCTTAGTTTAACAGAAACTTCACTATTTCATATTAGGAGTCCATAATAGCCGATTTTATATTTATATATGAATATCATAATTTCGGAGCTTCTTTCACGTAAAAGGCAATGTAAAACAGTATTTGTTATCTTTAAAGCAATGTAAATTACTCCCACAGCATGTAATATTGCAGTGACATTACAATATTGTAGTAATCATATTACAATATTATTCATCAACATCATACAAATAATATGTGATATATCACACTGCAATATCAATGCAGTATTGTATAAATATTACTATGTGGTATATCGCACTGCAGTATTACTGCAATATCTTACAAATATTACAATATATGGCTGTGAGTAATACGAGGCATCGCCGAGGCGGCAAAGTTCAATTTCTTCTAAGTAAAAATTAGATAAGATAAAATAAAAGGTGCAGCATTAGAGATTTTTTACCTGTGATTTTTGGGTGATTTCACCTAAAGTAATTTAAAAAAAAAACAGATTCCCTAAAATAGAGTTTAGTGATAAATCTAAGATGGTTATTTCTCCGATATATACTGCCAATAGTAAAAATTTATATTATAGATTTTTAATACTGCTATATATCGCACATGCAGTTTTGGAAATTAATATTATTACAATATTACCACAATATCGCAGAAATATTTCTGCAATGGATTTTTCACGGACATTTAAGCAGCTATATGCTATATTTATGCGATATCATTGATATATTATCATGTAATATTGCAGCAATTTTGTAATGTTACTGCAATATTTCTTCAATATTACATGCTGTGCGGGATTATACTCGTAATAATATTACCTTTCATGTTATCATTCAATTGAATAGAATAAATGTACCGAATAGAGAATCTCGCCTCAATGACCATAATTATAATGTATAATATATTGTCAAGATCATGATCTGGTCATTATCCTGATAATCTCCAACAGATTTTAGATCCGTCGCTTCGTAAAAAAATTATTAACAAAAGATATTAATAAATGAAACGCAATTTTTGGACACATAGTATCTATACATTTAAACACATTTAAACAGAGTTTACATTTAGGAAAGTAAATGGTAAGGAATGAATTCTACTCTTGTTTATTTTGATTGCCTCGATCAAATGCGATATTTTTTCTCAGTTACATTCACTGTCAGTATACTTTCATACTCGTTAGAGAATTTTTGTGAAAATTGTTACGCCTCATAAGCAGGGAAGGGCATATAGGCCAGTTCTTAATATTGTTAGCAGAAATGAGACATTATTTCTTGAACTTTTTTTATTAATAACTTTTTAACAAATAACGAACAAACCTATTGGCTAAAACATATTGAAGCTTACTCAGGGTATGATCATAGTCAATATATGTCATGGTCATCAGGACGGGGTCTCTTATTCGATATTAGGTTGAGTAAAAAGTCATCGCGTATTTTTTAGCTCAAAGTTGTATATACAATACAATATCTTCGTCAATAATGAATGAAATTCAAATTTAAAAAAGGGTTTTAAAGCTTGAAATCTCTACTTTTAAAAGCTTATCACATTTTTTAAGTTTATATGAGTTTGATAATTTTTACATACCAAAAACTACGAGCTGAAAAAGACGAAAAATTTTCTTCTCACTTTGTGGATTTGTAACGTGTCCAAAACGAATTTGAGAAAATTTTCGATTACCTATCGTGAAAGCTTGATACTTTCCCTACAAAATCGTTTTTTTTTAAATATTCCTACGACTTTTGATTACTGAGTTATCGCGGATTAAATAAAAGAATTATTTTGACTTTAATTGCTCATAACTCCATTAAAAATTGTCGTATCGTATAATTTAAAAAAGAGATTTTTAAAGCTGAAACTTTACTCTATTAAGATATATTTATATTGTTGGTAAGAAAGTAATTGCGGTTTTTACTGATAGATGTCTTTTAAAAAAACGCGATGACTTTTTACTTAACCTAATATTTACCTTGTATATTCACATACATACATACACACGTGTATATATATATATATATATATATATAAAGATAAGGTTTGGTGAACTTACTTTGAATATACTATACGTATGTATGTGAGAACATCTTATAAGAAATCTAAATCATTATTAAAATAACACTTTTAACAGACTCAGTTTGAGATCTTAGAATGGACTGCACCGATTTTATTCGAACTAATGGCAATCAGAAGATCATATCAATACTATATAAGCTGTGTTCCAAAATTCACTGTATTCAAATTCAGCAAATGCTGAAAATCTATTAGTACACACTACGTAAACTGTAGATTATTAGCGCTGGCAGTGAATTTTGGAACATAGCATAATAAAAAGGCCATTTTAGATTTGTTATCTATGTAGGTACCTGGCACCCAACTTAAAGAAAAAGTTTTTTAAATACGCATTAAATAGAACAGACCTGTCTAATTTTAGCTCTAAAACCAAAACGCAAAGCCATCAATGTAAAAAAAATTCAGTGTAAGATTTCAATTTAAATTTGTGATAACGCATCTGAGTGCTTATCAATACTTTACAGTCCCCGAAATCTTACCCGCATTGAATCTTTTTGCGTCAGTAGCTTCGCGTTTTGACTCCGGAGCTTAAATTGGACAGGCCTGAAATAAAGCTAAGTTTGTACTCATTTCATCATCAATCGTTTTATTTGTATAATACTTCAAGGGATTGAAAGAAAAAAAATTTTGAAAAAATGTTAGCACCCTATTTTGAGATATTGTAATTTTCAAAATGCCATCTGATTCAACATCGTTTATATTAATTTGTATCATAAGGGGAAACTAATAACTAATATGAAAAAAAATTCATTTTTTTTAATGCATGCCATCTCATTCAACTAGCTCCGAGACCGGGTAATTTGATTAAGATTATTAAAATAAAAATTAATGTATTTTAAGCTACATCTTTGACTACATATTAATAAAATTTTTATAAAAATGTATTTTAAACACAAACATTCGCTTCGTAGGGCAGAACAATGCTTCTTTTTGCAAAATTTGTTCGTTTCGTGAAAAAATACGAATGAGCCTAGTTTTCGAGACTGGATATGAGAGAATTAAACTTATAACATTTACCACTGAGGTAAATCTCTTTAAAGGAATAAAATTTTGAGTAAGTACTATAAGAGTCATCACTAAACGAATCATACAATTCCATGCTGTGGTTAAAATTCATGAATATCAATCTTTAAGTTTGATGGAAGTAATGCCGTAAACTAATGCCATAAAATTTATTGTAAAAATTATCATCTTTAACTGGATTGTGTTCGAAAATGTAATCGGCGCATTGTTTGTAGAACTAAAGGTTTAAATCTACAAACAGACACTGAAGATTTACATAAGGCTTATTTACCTATTATTAAGAATTTTTATCTATATGGTATGATCAAGTACTTTACGCTCAGTCAGTATTTACCTTTTATCCGAGACAGTTGTATAATTCAAATATAGGGTGATATAGACCAGTCGGAAGAGCCTATATGTATATACTGTTTATAAAAAATTGAATCAAAAAATCATCTATCATTTTTCAATGGTCGCAACAATTAAGGAGATGCTGGAGTGACGGCCGAACTTGATCGAGGTCGATAGTACAGACGTTTTTAAATTCCAAATTCGATAACATTTTTTTATTCATTTCTTATACTTATTATATATTGTTGTGTCTCGCTCAAACGCATTCATCTGTCCTTATCTAACATATTGCAACGTTATCTCTTGCAAGATCAAACATCTGTTAGACATAGTTATTGCTTTGTTTACCATTTTGAGTCGTCGCTCAGCATTCATATACATATAATTTACAGAACGATATAAATCTTTCTTTTTAAGCTTTTAATCTTAGTTTTATAAACAGTATTGTTTGTGCACGTAAAACACTGGGTGCGGAACTGTTGTTTTGTCTATACGAACAAAACTTTTGTAAGGAAATATCTACGTCAGGTGACAGCTCTACGAGTTGAAAAAAATAGTAAGTTTTTAACTTTTTTTTATTTTAGTATAAAGTCCACTGCAGCACTTCTCAATTTTGCATCTATTTTAATTCTGTAAAAGGATTTTTAATTCTGTTCAGTAAATTCGGAGATTTATATCGATCTGCAATGTCCCGACAATTTGGTCACTCATCCCCTTAACGAAGAATTATTTATATTTTAAGTTATAATATTTTTATAACTTTTATATGCGTCAATTATGTTTTTTTTTTTAGTTCCTTCCTGAGGTTTATTGTCGGTCAACTGTGTATGAGCGAAGCTTTAACCAACACAGAACTGAATCATTACAACCTATTATTAAAACTGATGACAATCTGATAAAGAGAAACTTAAAATGAGAATCGAAACATGTAATCTTTTTATAATATCTACTAGTGAACGGGTCTTTTTAATTTTTAACTTATTAAACTTATTTAATTTATTAAAAATTTTCTGCGCAACATTTACCGCGCTAGACCTATATAGCTAGATGCCTAATGCCTATTATTGTTTTTATTTATTTAACGGTAAAGAAATGAATCGTTACTTTTTAAGTAAGTGTAACGAGTTACTTTTTGAAATCATTACCTAGTTATTATACAATAACTTTTTTGTCTTGGTAGCTATAATATATAATTACACTTTTAAAAAGTAATTTTAAAGCTACAACTGGTATAGTCCATAGTGGTGTTAGAATGTCAAAAATTAAACAACAATTATTATCGAAAAGTCTAAAATCGACATTATAGGTTTATCTTGATCGATGCTCTTTTGGAATGTAAAGTTAATAGCGATATTAACGCAATTAAGACGTAACAATGCTCATATAGTTAAATTTTGTTTAGAGGGAAGGGGGGAGGGGGTGCAGAGCAAATTATAGAGTTGAAACTTTTAAACCCGAGGAGGAGGGAGAATAGTCGAATAGTATGGACTTTTGGACTTGTTTTATTTTAATAAATGAACTAAATATGAAAAAGTGTCACTTATGGTCAAAGTTAGATGTTGGATCCTAGGTACATATATGTATATCCACTGGTACATATACTTGTATGTATATCCTAGATCTAGATATTAATACATCGTCTATGTATATAAATTTTAAATAAATTTATTTCAGAAATTATTGCATATTTTTCGCAATAAATTTCGCAATTAAAATCTTTACAGGTTTTAACATGCTAGTAGCATCAAATCATAGATTAAATTTGAGGAGATTATTAATATTTCAAATTGACTAAAAGACAAAAAATAATTGGCGCGCAATAATTTCTGAGATAAATTTATTGAAAATAAATAATAATAATAGACTCAAGAGATTAAATCTAATGATATGTGTAATGCCGATATTACACAGTCGTCATAATGCGATCTTATTAGTAACTAATTGTTTTCGCATCATTAATTTATGTAATGAAGAGGACCCGAAACGAGGATCGAAATGTATACCTCAATTGTATACCTTAATAAAGCAATTTGATTATATTACACACTAATATACCTTATGTTGACTAATATTGACATTATACATATCATTAGATTTATTAAAAATATTTGTATATTTATTAGTCCAACATCTCCAACTTTGATCGTAGTGTGTCATGCACGCACGCATAGTGGGGAAAATAAGAAATCGTGTTTCAAAATTGTCTACATCTTTTAAATCTTAACCGATTTTAATGTTTTTTTTTTTTAATTAAAGCTGATTTAATTTTGAAAAAAGTTATTGAGATTGATTTTTTAATTAGGCTTTTTTTTACAAATGGCAGATATAAAATGGCAGCTAAAAAACAGAAAGAATTTACAATATGAATCTGATTTGTACTAAATTAAGAATAAGAATGGAAACGCTCTTAGAAAACTATTCATGATGAAGCTCAACAGTTATATCAGACTTTCTTGACTTTGTGTAAAAGAAACACTATCATACAAGTCCATACAACATAGAATTTGCAACAATATTGCTGCAACATGCAATGTTGCTGCAACTTTTGTGCAACTTTATGCTATAGGGGAAGGAATAAATATAATTATATTATACGAGTACTCGCGAAAGGGGACGAATATAATTATCCAGGATATTCACAAAATAATCAGTGATATTAAAAATTGTAATACATAATTATTCACAAAAAGAAAAAATATATTTTAATATAGACATTCGCCATATTTAATGCACTATTTTGAATTTTACAACTTTAATTTCAGATTTATAACCATTGATCTCAAAAATCCTTTAATGATTTTTATCAAAATTAAATAATTTTTAATTTTTATTTGCTGTAATCCTTTATTCGTCTTATTTTTTTTAATTATTGTAAATGATTAACAATTAATGACCTTAAAAATATGTATTCATATGAAGATCTTGTAAATGTAAATTAAATTATAATAGTAGATTTATTTGTATTTCTAATTCTTTTATTGTTTATATTGGATTTATTATAATAATTTTTACAATTTTAATTTTAGTTCTCCGTACTAATCTGCGACATCAAAAACATATATATACTCAATTTATAAATCAGATTCACGTTGAAAATGCTTTCTGTTATTTTATTTATACCATTTAAAAAAAAAAGTCTAACTAAAAATCGGTTTTGACAACTTTTTTCGAAATTGAATAAGCTTTAATTAAAAAAAAACTTTAAAATCGGTTAAGATTTGAAAACTCTAGATAATTTTGAAACATAATTCCTCACATTTTCCCCCCCACATTTTTGTGCACAAGAACATACACGCATGTGCGCGCTCTTTCTCTCTCTCTCTCTCTCTCTCTCTCTCTCTCTCTCTCTCTCTCTCTCTTTCTCTTTCTCATTAAATTTTAATATTTTATTATATATTTTATTATGTATTTTATTCCATTTTAACATTGTACATTAATTTTAATTTTAATTTTAAATACGAAGCGCCAGTATGGTCTGAATGTTAAAATGTTGAATACCGCTAAAGTCTCGGTAATCTAAAGACTTAGGACGCACGGAATGCAAGAGATCGACTTTCGACCAAGGCAATATTTTTCGCAATAAGTTTATTACAGTTGTTTAAGATTAAATTTGAGAAATTTGGAAGGGATTCATTAATATTTCAGATTGATTGCGTTGAAAGTCC